>NW_027532747.1:943642-944441 GCF_008692635.1 Crocuta crocuta | reverse complement strand
GAGGGAGCCTGTCTCCATGGTAACACTCTCCGCCTCTGGTTTCCATAGCGATCACCCCAGCCAGGCTCTCCACACCCCCCTTGTTTCCTGGGCAACGAGAGGGGGCACGCACCCATCTGCACCACCCCCCAGGGAAGGTAGGCCTTGCCCCGGCCCCCCATGCGCCATCCGCACCCCATACCAGGAGAAGGAGCAGGGCCGGCCGCCAATGGACACGGCCACGTCACTGCCTGCGTTCAGGTGGCTGCCCTCGATGCCAATCCAGGTGCCCCCGGACAGAGGCCCTCGGGCAGGGCTCACCCGGTAGAAGGTCGGAGTCTAGGGGACGAAGGGACTAGTGTGAGGTGCAGGGAAGGCCTGGCCTTCGGGCCAGAGGCCTGCGACACCTCCAGACGAGCCCCAAGCCCCGTGCTCAGGGGCTCCGGGGCGTGGCCCACAGTCAGGGCCCAGAGTATGCAGCCGGGGGCCTGGAGCTGGGCCCTGGAGACGGGGGCGCTGAGGGGAGACCAGAGACCACCCGCTGAGGTGGGTGAGGGGGCCCACGGAGTCCCGGGAAGCTCCATCCAGCCCCTGCGCGGCTCCCCTCGGCCACTGGGGGAGGACAGGGGTCGCGGCTGGGCGGGGCTTACCACGAAGGTGAAGCGCTTGGGTGACAGGGCCCGGTAGTGGGGGGAGCAGTCTCGCACGCACACCTCGACCAGGGCATCATGGGAGCGCACCGTGCTGGCGTCCCCAATCTCGCAGACGATCCTGTGTGCCACCAGGTGACCTGAGCGGGCTGCGGGCTGGCGCCCCACCC
>NW_027532747.1:938212-943570 GCF_008692635.1 Crocuta crocuta | reverse complement strand
CCACCCCAGCCCCCCGCCCTCAGCCTCCTGGCCCCCCCCTCAGCCTCCTGGCCCCCCTGGCCCCCGCCCTCCGAGGCGCCGGGCCCAGCTCACCCTGGATGTTCTGAGGGTTGTCGATGACGAAGTTGCCATTCCACACCACCGACAGGTTCACGGGCAGGTCGCTGACGTCATTGCCCTCATAGGAATACTGTGGGCAGTGGGCAGCGGTGAGGTCGCGGGCCACTGCCCATGGCACTGAGTCAGGGCCTACATGCCCCTCCCGGCCACCTCTGAGCCTGGCCCCTGGGGGCGGGCTTGGCAGGGCAGAGCCTGGGGGCTCCCACAAAGCCACCCGCCTACCAGCCAGCAGAGAGGGCTAAGCCGTCACACCCAGCTCTCCAGCCACCTCCACACACACACACACATACACACACACACACGGGGCTTTTTTCTGGGTGGCCAGACCCATGCTCTCCAGCCAAGCCCCTGTCCCCAGCAGCCGCACGAGGCGCCCACTCCAGGGCGACCCCCCTTCCCCTGTGGTCGGCCCCACCAGGAAACCAGAACCTCCCCACTGGCCCCCCTGCCCAGGCATCAGCGACTCTCTACCAACCCGTTTCTTTGTCTGCTGAGGGGACTCAGTAATCCCTACGCTGGACCTGGCCTGAGGTATAAGACGCGCGCCCCCGAGCGCTGGGCACAGGCCAGCAGGAAGCCCCAGGTGAGGCTCTGCCCCCGCCGCCCCCCAGGCTGGGCTGGGCTCAGGGACAATACCCCTCCCCCGGGAGCCCAGGCCCCGCGCTCCCAGCTGTGTCCCACTTTCTGCAGCTGAGGGCCTCCACTCCATCCCAGAGCAATTCATCATTATTTTATCTGCAGGAATTTAATTGGATCCTATCAAATTCCCTGGTACTCCCTTTTCCCATTCAACACAGGCACCGGAAAGACAAATGTGGGCCAGGGGGCTGGGGGAGTGCAGGATGGAGGGGCCAGGGGCTGGGGCACGGCAGGGAAATGGGGCAGGGAGGCACCGACGGGAGGCGGGAGCGGAGGGGAGGGTGGAAAGAGACAGGCCACAGACCCAGAGACGCAGGTGGAAGGCGTGGCCCAGGGAGGAGAGAGGGAAGGGGCAGGGACCTCCTGGGCCAGCTGCGGGCCACAGGGCCTGGCCGAGGGGCCCACCTGCCCCGGGAGGCTGCTGTGACCCCCTGCCCGCCCCAGGGGCACACAGGGTGCTGGCCAAGAAGCCACCGCCATTCGCAGGCGGCCGCACCTCCGACCACAGACCTCTCCCCTGGGATTCTCTCCGAATGACACTCTTCCTGAACAGACGGGGAAACCGAGGCCTCCCAGCAGTCCCAGAGCCGGCCAGAGGAGAGCTCGAGTCCGGCCTGCGGACCACCACTCAGCACCAGCGCCCCCTCTGCCAGGGAAGGCTCTGGCTCTGCAAGGATCACTAGACCTATCACGTTCCAGACTCCAAACGTGGCTGCTTCCCGCCCTAAGGCAACACCACTGGTGGATGCGCAGTGGGCCAGCCCCTGGGGACGCTTTCTGGGGCTGGGCACAGCACACCTACGAGGAGCCAGGCGCTTGGGCACTGTCGCCCTGGCTCTGGCCCTCCTGGGCGAGGGAGGCAGGCACGTGCACCCATCTGGCCGCCTTGGCCACGTCAAACCCCACACAAAACCACACGTGCACTTCCCACCCTGTCTTTCTAAGTCGCCCTCTCCCACGTCGGCGATGTGCTCCCGCCAGATGGCGGCTCGCGGCACATCACCAGCCGTGACCTTCTCACTCCCCGCCCTGGGTGCACGCAAGGCCGTGGCCCCGGCCCGCAAAGCCCAGAGGGCCTTCTGAGCCGTCCCCGGGCGCTCGTGACTGCACCGTCCCGGTGCTGAGCAGGGACCGGATCCTGGGGCCGTGAGCGTGACCGGCTCGGCCCCGCACGGGGTGGGGGGCTCCCGCAGACGCCCCGCCTCACCGAGGAGTTCTGGCACTGCAGGCTGGAGCTGTTGAAGCGCAGAGCGGTGACGCGGGCGGGGCCGCCCGGGATGTGGAAGAGGCACTCATACCCGCGCTGGCCCGACTGCGGCTGCGGCAGGTTGCGGGCGGCCAGGGTGATGGGCTTCACCACGCCCACCGGCACGTAGATCTGCGTGGAGGGCAGGATCTGCGGACAGTCCTGGGCAACGACAAGGCTCCAGCTGAAAGGCTGGGCGCGAGCCCGGTGCGCCCTGCTGCGGCCCAGACCCCCCTCTGTGGCACCCCGGGCCCATCCTCCACACTGCAGACAAATCTCCGAAACAGCCAGCAGACCTGGAGGCAGGAGGCCCGGGGCCCGCGCCCGCCAGGCCGAGCCACACACCGGGGGCCTCTCACCTGCAGGCCCGAGTGGCGCGCCCGGCGCTCCAGGACGCCCACTGCTCGGCCACCGCGGGAGCCCCATCTGGCCCACAGCTGAAAAGGCCCCTGAGGCAGAAGCAGCTGAGCGGCTGGGGCTGTGAGCTCGCAGCTGGGGGCCCAGGGAGCGAGTAAAAATAGCCAGAGCTGGGCAGAAAAACAGCCCGGGCCCCCAGGGCCGCCATTTGGGCAACAAACTGATGCAACGGCCCCGCTTCCTTGCAGCAGAGCCGGCAGGAGCGGCGGGGAGAGGAGGCCCCGCGGGAGCGACGCGAGCTGCGCTTTAAATAGAGATGCTGAAAACAGGCCCGAATCCCCAAGCCCTGCAGCAGCTCCCACGGCAGGCGCAGGCCCGGGGCCCGCTCTGCAGGGGCTCCGGGCGGCATGGGGGGGCCCGGACCCCGGCAGAATGGCCACGAACTGCCAGGTCTGCAGGGACACCCCCCCACCCCCGGCCCAGTGAGAGGGAGGTGACGGGGTCATGTACGCAGGGCTACCGTCCACGTTCAGGGACCCACACGCTCACCAGCACTTCCCGGGCCGTTTGATGGGGTGCCCAGGCCCAGGGACCCTCCTGCTGCCTCCCTGCCCCGGCTGCCCCTCCTGGACCCCCGGCAGCCCCGGCTCCTCCCAGCCACCGGGACTTGGCTCCCATCGCCCCCCCACCTCACACCTCCCTCTGCAGACACCGTCTCTGCCGCCCCGGAGGCCCGGGCCTGCGTCGGGCTGTAGGCTCCATGCCCGCGTCAGGCTGGGGTCTGGCTGATGCTGCTCCGTGGCACCAAGCTCCCGAGGCCCCACCCCAGCGGATCCAAACCACACGCAGGGATGGGAAGCGGGCGAGGAGCCCAAGTCCTTCCGAGCAACGGGGCTGGCCAAGTTTGGGTCCGCGGCACCCTCCGTAGAAAAGCCCCCGTAAAGCCTGGGGCTACAGCCGAAGAGGGTGGGTCTGTAGGAGCCCCTTCCCCGGGCAGCCTCCCTGGACCCCAGGACCGGCCCACAACAGCCCTCCCCGAGGTCCCCGACCCTGGGGTCGCTCACCAGCCCCCTGCGTGCCCTCAGGACACGTGCGCCCAGCTCATGTGGGCTACACCCCCACCCGGCTCTCACACCTCCTGCTCACCCAGACGCCCCTCCCGCCAAGTGCCCAAGGCCCCCAGCTGCCCCTGGCTGCCACCCTGTCCCATGACCTGAAACGTCACACTAGGGAGGGGACAAAGGCCCGGGGTGAAGGAGGCTGGTCGGGGAGGCTCTGGGGGGAGTGGCCCCAGGCGCGCCGCGTCTCCTCTGCCCCCCGGTGCCCACACCCTCACGCCCCATCCAGCCACGGGCACGGTGTCCACTGCAAAACAGGGGCCCTGGCCTCCAAGTCCCCCGTCGGCCTGTGCTGCCTGCTCAAAAATAAGTCCGCGCCCTGCCGGGCTCCAGAACGGCCACTACCTAGTTACCGCCAGTCACCACGCAGCACCTCGAACGGCTCCGGGAACAAGCTGCCCACCCTGTGCGTCGGTCTGATGGGTCCCCTCATCCACGAGGGTTCTGGGCGCCGCGCGTCCCCGCCTGCCCGACACCCCACGCCCCAGGCTCTCACCGCACGGGGCGGACAACCCCCCTCTCCCCGCCGTGGGCACCCCTCTGGTCCGCAGCGCACACACAGGCCCGGGCGTGGGGCCTTCCCTGGGGACTACAGAGCAGACGGGGAGGCCAGCGACAGACGCTACAGGCTGGCCTGGGGCCAGGACGGCCTCGGAGAAGGCCCCTGACGACACGGGCCTCGGGGGCAGCTCTCCCAGGCCCGGCTGCAGGCGGCGCCCAGGCTACCCACCTCTAACCCCCGAGCCCCTCGGGCTGGCCTCACCTCAGACACGTTGACGCGGCCCTCCAGAAAGGCGCAGTCGGCAGCGTTGTGCGTGCACACGTGGCGGTATTTGCACCAGTGGCAGGGGAAGGAGCCGTTGACACAGGACAGGCAGCTGTGGGGAGAGGGCAGGGTGGGGGTCCAGGGTGGCCTGTGCCTCCACCCAGTGGCCACGTGGGGCCGCACCACCGCCCTATCTTCCGTGGCAGCAGCTCACGGTGCCACCTCAGGACCTTTGCACCGGCCGCTCCCCCGCCCGGTGCGTCCCCACCCCAGCCTCTGCTGGCAGAACCTTCCCAGTAGCAGACGTGTCTAAAGCCTGCGCGGTCCACAGAGGTGACCACTGGCCACACCACGTCACACGTGACCATTAGTACCGGGAAAGTGTGCTGGTGCACGTACGGAACAGCCTTTCAGATGCCAGTCTCATCCCAATTAACTTAGGTTTACGTTTAGGAGGTAACCCGTCCCCGCGGGGCCCGGCGGACACCGCCGCCCAGACCAGAAGGCGAGCCCCGCCTGGCAGGCACCTGTCCAGCTTCTCCCGCGTGTCCCCGGGGCCCACGCGGGTCCCTGCGGTGCCGCGCCCTGTGCAGCCCCCTCCGGCCGGGACCCTGTCATCTCTGCAGCCCCCGTGGCACACGCGTGCCCTGGAGAAAACCCCCTCTGACTTCTCAAGGACCAGCCAACCCGCTGCCACCCCCCTTCTCCAGGGACCCTCAGTCCCCCCCAGCTCTGGAGTGCCGCCCCTGCTCCCGACCTTCCAGCCCACCCAGGACAGACGGCTCATATCCTGGGAACATCCGCACCCAGGCCCTCAGTGGGCGCCCACGCAGAGCCAGGAGCCGTCAGTCTGCAAGTCAGCCAACAAACGCACAGCTGAAAATCAGGGGCCTCTGGCTCTGTGGCTGACCCAGCCGGGCGGACCGCCCCCCCCCCCCCAGCCCCCTCTCCGGCCTTCCAGACTGAGTCCCATCCAGCTCCGGGAGCACCAGGGAGGGCCCCCCACCCCGCTCTCTGTGCCCTCGGCCCCAGGGAGAACCCGGAGCCCTGAGTATCGCTGAGCGGCAGGTACCGGCACAGACAGGACGGTCCCTCCTCTCACCCCCCCACCC
>NW_027532747.1:934899-938201 GCF_008692635.1 Crocuta crocuta | reverse complement strand
GGGGCGAGGCAGCTCCCCTCGGGGCTCCCTGCCTCGCCCTGGTGCTCTCCTTGTTTGAATCGGTGCCCCTCACTCCCCCACCCTGCCCTCTCTCAGGCTTCTCCCCATGTGCGGCCTGGAGGCTGNCAGGCAAGGCCCCGCCCCGCCCCGCCCCTGCCCTGCCGGGATGGCCCCCGCAGCACAGCCGGGACACTCACGACTGGTGGACGCTGCAGTTGTAGAAGACAAAGTCCACGGACGCAAACTTCTTGCCCGTCTCCTTGGACTTCAGGTAAAGCTTGACCACCCGCTGGTCTCCTGCAGAAGCAGCAGGGGCTGCGTCACCGGGGCCCCCGGACCCAGGGCCCTGCCACAGGGCCAGGCCTCGCCGAGGACCCTCCCTCGTGACCCTGGCCGCACCCCTGCCCCTCAGACCCTGCAGGCCTCTGAGCGCACGGGACAGGCTGCTGCTCCTCGCCCCACCACCCTGCAGCGACCCCTCCCCGACCCCAGCCCCCCATGGCACTCACCCTGGCCCCGCGTGATGGGCGCCACCTCCCGAGCGGAGGGCGAGCGGCAGTGGATGTGGCCGTCCTCCAGGATGCTCTCGGACTCGGTGAAGTCCTCGAAGGAGCAGTTGACGCCAGCCGAGAGGTCGGGCACATTCCAGGCCTGCAGCACAAGCTGGGCCCCCCAGGAGGCTTTGGTGAGCAGGGACACCCACCCCCCCGCCCCCCCAGCCCCCGCTCCGGGGCAGCCGCGCTCACCGGGACCTGAGACATGGTGACGGAGACGTTCCGAGGCTGCACGGTCAGCTGCACACACTGCAGCAGGTCGGAGGCGAAGCGCTGGGGCTCATCCGCCCGCTCACAGGCGTCCTGCCGCGAGCAGCTGCAGGCAGAGGGGGCAGGGGCTGGGCGTGGGGGAGGCGGCTGGAGGGGCGCCTGGGACCCTGCGCCGGGGGAAGCCCGCTAGCTTTGCCCGGACGACGGAGCCGGCCTTGCCACCGCTCAGCCGGCCACGGGCCACTGCCAGGCCCACGGCACCCCGCCCGGGGAGCCCAGAAGCGCTCAGGAGCCGCGACTGCCCCCCGCGCACAGGAGGGCCGCCTGGGGCACTCACACGCTGTGCAGGACACACCAGCCGCAGTGAGGGTCCCGTGACCCCAGGCACAGCTCGCACGACGTATACTGCACGCAGCTCTCCACGGGCACCCGAGTCACCTGGCAGCACGGGAAGCGAGGCGTCAGGCCCCCGTGAGGCGTCAGGTGCCCACGAGGCCTCCCCGCCGCCATCACGTGTCCCCTGAACCCTGCCCTGCCCCTGCACAGGAGGGCAGCCCTGTTTCAGGCCTCCTCGTTCCAGCTCGCTCTCTTCAAAGGCTGGTCCTGGGTGGCCCTGACTTGGCCAAGTCAGGCTGATGGGCCAGGCCCTCTCTCCCGGGAGGCAGCGGCCAGGGAGCCAGCAAGTCGGTGCAGGGAGACTTCCAGGGAGGAGGTGACAGCTCCAGCCAGAGCCGCTGTCCCATCTATCTGGACTCCGAGCTCCCCAGGAGGCCGTGGGCTCGTCAGCCCTGGGCCTAAGCCCAGAGGCAGGCTGGGCCCCGCGTGGCTGGCCCTGAGGCCCTCAGAGGAGTGGAACAGCCTGAGAGCTGGGACAGGGGCAGAGGGGAAGCGAGAGAGGCTCCAGGAAGCGAGGCCTGGCCCCACCTGCCCACCCTCTTGGCGATCATGCGGTCACCAGGCTGAGGTCAGAGGCTGGCTCCGAGCGCTAGGCCAGGAAGGCAAACGGTGGCCTCGATGCAGTGGGCCAGGCCAGGTGCCAGCCCCGGGGAGGAGGCTCACGGGGCCAGCGCTGTGCCGGCCCTCAGCCCAGTGCTCGGGGCCCCAGGCGTCCGCTCCCAGGCCTCAACCGATGCCAGCGCTCTCATGAGGCTCTTATCCAGTATCTGTTCCTGAGGGCGTGCGGCCGCTCGGGAGGATTTGGGAAGCCCGAGCCTGACTGGGGGAACCCGGAGCCAGTGTGTACACAGCAGGTTGATGACGGCCGAGTCCCGCTCTCTGGGGGCAGGGGCCCCTCCCCACGTGTCCTGCAGCGGGCCACCCACCTGCTTCTCCGTCATGGCATAGAGGTACTGGCGGTCGGGGCTGAGGACCAGGTCACGCAGGATAGGGCTGTTCTCCTGGGCCACCACGCTCTCGTAGGCCAGGGCTGGCCGGCCGCCAGGGTTTGCCAGGTCTACCAGGATCTGCGGCCGTGAGGGGTTACGTGGGGCTGCGCCGACGCCTCTGTGGCCCAGCCCCACGCCTCCGTAAGGCCCGGGGTCTGGAACCCCGCCCCCAGCTGCCCCCCCACCCCCAAGCCCTGCGAGGACAAGGCTGAGGCCTCCATCTACCCCAAGGAGGTTGTGCGGGACACGCTTCAGCCCGGCAGGCGCGTCCTGACCTAGCCCTTCGTCCACGGGAATAAGCACGACCCGCCGCACAGCCACGCCCAGCACAGCAGGGGCCAGAGCCCCGGGCAGGTGCCCCGCTCTCCCCTGGGCCAGGCTGGGCGCCCTGGAGGAAGGCAGCGGGGAAGGGAACGAGGAGGCAGCAGGGGTGCTCAGGGAAAGTGAGGTGCCCGGCGTGGCTGAGAAGTGGCACCCGGAGGCTCCGGGGCAGGGAGGTGGCACGGGAGTGAGGGGCCAGGGCGGGGCCCTGAGTGGGGAGCACCTGGCAGGAAGGCGGGGGGGGGGCATCTCGTGGGCAGGGAAACACCTTCCAGATCCCAAACAGACTGGGCGCTAATCAGCCAGCTCTTCTCCGCAGCTTGTGATGCTACGAAGTATTTTTAGCTGCTTTTACCAAACAAATGTATTCAATTAACAGAGACCCAGGGGGCTTTCCAGAGCCGGGACTCGCGGGGCTGCGTCTGCCCGGCTCAGCCGNCCCCCCGCCCCCCGGCTGTGACCCCAGGCTGCCCACCTCTCCACCTCTGCCTGGCCCCGACTGGCCCAGCACCCTTGCCATGCACCCCCAGGCCGACAGGACAGGGCAGGTCCCGCTCGCTCAGTGGGGTGGGCCGGCGCTGGCGAACACCCCTGCGCTCCGCGCTGGCTGAGGGCGGCAGCCAGGGTGGGGCGCTGTGAGTCTGGGCCAGAGGCTGCCGGCTGAGGGAGGGGGAGGGCCGCATTCCTGAGGGCCCCAGGCCACCCCCCACATCCGCTCAGCTGCCTCCCAGCCAGGCAGCCAGGCTTAAGTCAAACCAGACCCGGAAGAGCCGGGCCCTGAGCTGGGCAGGGGGAGGCGGCCGCGGCTGGGCCCGGAGCTGCCCAAGCGGCT
>NW_027532747.1:929734-934814 GCF_008692635.1 Crocuta crocuta | reverse complement strand
GTCTTGGGCCCAGGGCCTCCAGGAAGAAGGGGTGCTGGGGAGGGGCCGTGGCAGCCCAGCCCCGGTGGCCCTGTGGGGGAGCGTGGACAGGACGGCACCTGCGCCCCGCCCGCCCCGCGGAGCGCCCACCCTCTGGCAGGCCCAGGCCAGCGTCAGCCACGGGGGAGCTGGGAGGCCGGCAGTGCGGCCTCCGGACCCCACGCCGCCTGGGCCCAAGCCCCGGTACAGACACCCGGCTGCACAACCTACACGGGGCGCAGACCCGCTCCCTGCTCCCCTTCCTGTGAAACAGGGACCACAGACCCCGGCCCCCACGCCACAGGTGCTCTGAGCAAGAAGGGCCAAGCCAGTGCGCCAAGGAGAGGGGACGGAGGGAGGGTGGCCGGACCTCCAGGCAATCCCCAAACCCCAGCTGCCACAACGCAGGCCCGGCAAGGCCAGCCCAGACAACGGCCAGGAAGCAGGGGGCAGGGGGGCAGGGCCCGTGTGCAGGCCGGCGCACCAGACCTCCAGCCCCAGGCCCGGCCCATCTGTCAGGTCAGGACTCTGGACTCTCCCAGAGCCTGGCCTTACACCCGCCCCCTCCCTGCAGGCGCCTCCCGCAGCCCCCAGAAGCCCAGGCCAAACCCCAGCCCCCCGGCCACCAGGCCTGCCATCCCCCTCCCTCCTGAGGGCTGAGGGTGTGGACGTCCGATCCAGGGGCACTCACAGCCCAGCAGAGGACAAGGGGACAGGCCAGGGAAGGGCACGAGCCGAGAGCACAGCAGCAGGGGCCGCAGGAAGGGGGGCAGGCGGAGAGCAGGGCCCTGGGGGAGGGAGACACAGGCCAGACCCAGAGCCTGGAAGCCCCGCCCCTGGCCGGCAGCGCGCCGGCTCCGACAGGTGGCACCGACAGCTGCAGCGGGGAGCGTGCGTGTCCAGCTGTCCACCCGCCACGCGTCCATCTGTCTGCCCACCTGCCCGGCAGCGGGCGGCCCCGGCCCTTGAACGCGCAGAGGCGGGCCCCTGGGGGCCGCGATGTCCCTGGAGAAAGCAGAGCAGGCGGGGGCGCTGGGGGGCACAGCTGGGCCCAGGCCGGATGGGACGCGGGTGACAGGCTCCACGCTGTAGCCGCCATCCAGGCTCAGCAGGCGAC
This sequence comes from Crocuta crocuta, assembly GCF_008692635.1. Classification (NCBI taxonomy): domain Eukaryota; kingdom Metazoa; phylum Chordata; class Mammalia; order Carnivora; family Hyaenidae; genus Crocuta; species Crocuta crocuta. Next base: position 933,679 of record NW_027532747.1, on the reverse strand, counting down.
TGCACGCATATGTGCGGCAGCCGGATGGGTGGAAGGCGTCCCGTCCCGGAACGACGGGCGCTGGGCATGCGCCTGCTGTGTCACGGCTGGTTTTCAGGCCGCGGGGCCCGTGCAGCACACAGGTAAACTGAGACGTTCGAGGGCCTGACAGAGGCGCCTAGAGCCCTGGATGGCCACGTGCACCTGGGGACACAGAGCCTGCGCCCTCGGCGGGCGGAGGGATGCAGTGCGCCGCCAGGAAGGCATTCCAGGCCCGGCATGGGGCCAGGCGGCCGGCTGGGCTGCAGGACATATGCCACACCGCCGCCGGCCCACATGCTGCCACTCCCCTCCACACAGCTGTCTGGCGGGGGCCACCCACCTGGGGATGGCCCTCCCTGGGGCAGCCGGGCTTGCAGCGCACACCGGAGACTTCCGGCACCCCCTGGGATCTTCCCGCCCGCCTCCAGCTGGCACCTCTGTGCTCTGCAAACCATCCCCCCAAAACACCAGAACATTCCACGGACAGCCACGGCGCCATCCCTCCCACATCCCACCACGGAAATGCCTCAGGGTCCAAACTCGGCTCTGTCTCTCTGCCACGGCGCCCTTCCCCACACCTGCCCAGACGCTGGCATGCAGGTGGCCAGCCCCCCAGGGTATGCCTGCTGGGCCACCCCGCGCCCAGGCACCCACCCACCCCTGGCTCGGACCCAGACGGACACAGCCACCCCCATCTAGCCTCTGCCCCAGCCCTCTGGCCCACCCATTTCTCCAACCTGGGTTTTTCCCCTGTCGCTCTGCACATGGTGGGGGGGGGGTCCCCTGCACCTTGAGCTGCGGCACAAGGGCTGTCCGTGTCCCCAAAGAGGGGCCTGGACCCAGCAACCCCTTGGTGCCAGGACCAAAATGCCGGGCCACACGCCTACCACCACCACGAGGTGGCCGACAGGCCAGGGAGCAGGTTCACCCTCACCCCAGGCCAGCAGGTCCTGGGGGCCCAGGACGCACGGCACGGGGTGGGGGGTCCTGCAAAGAGAGCCCCAGGGAGGTGGCCAGTAGCAGGTGGGCAGCCCCGGGCCCTGGCGGCCGCCCCCACACCCATCACCGCGTGGCTCTCGCCAACTGCTGCAGCCCGGCCAGGTCAGCTGTCCGTCGGTCCAGCCCAGCGCCGACAAAGAGCCCATTCTCTGTGCCGAGGGCGGGTGGGGCCCTGAGAGGATGTCTGGGCCACGCAGGCTGCTTGCCAAGGCCGGCACGCGCCCTAGCCGCCCGGAGGCAGGGGGCTGCCCGGCTTGGCCCCGACCAGGGGAGGGAAAGAGTCCCCCGCCCTGCCCATCCCAAGACAACAGCCCTCATGGCCCTCCCTGCGGAGGAGAGGTGCACTGGCTGCACCAGACAGCGGTGAAAGTGACCCCAGGTGAGGGACAGGCAGAAGATGGGGCGGGGGGGGGACAGCAGCCAGTGACCGGGCTACAGGGCTGGGACCCAGGGCCGTCCCCTCCTCTAGCACACAGCTGCCCAGCCCATTCCCAGCCCCCCGGCGGCAGACTGCTGCTGGGAGGGGTGCGTGGGGACGGGGGCCTCTTACACTCGCACGCTCCGCTTCCCGGTCACGGCCGTGCGGCCGAGGCCTGGCTTGGGGCGCCTCTCCCTGCTCTCAGGCTGCCACAGGACCCCCCCCTCCTCCAGCTGGGGGCAGGTTCCAGGCCCCTTCCTGGGACCATTCTCAGAAAGGCCAGGAGGAATTTGATACTGGAAGAGCAATTAACAATTTCCTCTCGGCAGTACCTGGGTAATTAAAACATGATTTGCGGGAGGCCCAATGGCTCTAATTGGGCCAAACACACCTGGCAAGATTGGGGGGAGGGTCCCAAGAATCTGGTCTTTTCCAACACGACACAGAGAACAGCGGAGACCAACACACACACAGTGGTCCTCTCTGACCCTCGGTCTCCTCGCCTGCCAACTGACGCCGCCTCACAGGGCTGGGTGAGAGCTCGGAAGCTCGTGGTTCCAACAGCAGGGAGGCTTGCAAAGCAGGCCCCCAAGGCTGGACGCTGCCACGAGGTAGAGGGGCGCGGCCACCGGGGAGCCCGCCCCACAGCCCTGGGGGCCCCGCAAAGCTGGGCCCCAAGGCAACGCGGAGCACACAGCCCGAGCTTTGGGCCTGCTGTTCGCCCCCCCGCCCCGTCCAGGACGCCCTTCCTGGCAGACTCCTGGGGAATGCTCTGGCCTCTGTACACACCTGGCCGTAACGCCAGGAGTCCCCACACCCTGACCCCGTGGAGGACGGGTCCTGGGGGTCAGGGACCGGCCCGCCCCTGGGCAGGGGTACCGCACGGCGCAGGCAGCAGCCCTGGGCCCGCACGAGGCCACCTCACCAGGCCAGCCCTGAAGCGAGGCGCGCACCGGACCGGGCGCAGCGCAGCCACGGCAGGGCTGCACCCGAAAGCGTCATTCTCGTCAGAGACGCCGAGGAGCCCCGGCTGTGGTGCGGCCTGATGAGCCAGAGCCCGCGGGGAGGCGTGCGCGCGTGCAGGGCCTNATGGGGGGGGGGGGAAGCGGTGCTCATTCTGGGACAAAGGGCTGGGGAGCCCCTAGACGGACGTAGGGGGGAAGGAACGGCCCTGTGCCCTCTGGCGCGGCCACCAGGGCCAGCTGTGGCCCGGGGTACCATGCAACGCCACCCAAAGGTCCCAGGGACCACGCCCCCAGCAGGAGGGGCAGTGCGCCCACGAGCCCCCAGGCGCAGCAGCTAAGACCTATAGGACGCAGGCGGCTGGGGCGCCCCTCCCCACCCACAGCCCCCTGGGGGGCAGCCCTCCGCCGGGACCCAGGAGCCTGCCCCGAGCACGGCTGCGTGAGGTCACCCGGTCCGCCAGGCAGTGCCACCCGGGACGTGGCAACACAGCCGGTCCCGGAGGGTCAGGACAGGGAGGTAAGAGGGGCCCAGCAGCCCTGCTCCGGGGCGGAAACCCAGCCACCGGCCCCGCGTGCACGGAGCCCTCGCTGGCCGGCGGGAAGGCAGCCCCGGGCGGCCCCACGGGAGGAGCCCGCGCAGGTCCGCCGCGCACATCGGCACGGCGCAGAGCCCCGCACATGCCCACGGCGGCTCGGCCGAGCCCACCGACGGCAACGAGGACGGAAGACCGAAGACGAGGTGCCGTGTGACCCGCGAAAACCCCAAACTGGCAAAACGGCCCTAGGGATGGAGGTCGGCCAGTGAGGTGACCCTTGGGGGATGGGGGGGATGGGGGGACCCTCCAGGGGACGGAGGTCTGCTGTGCTTCCTGTGACACGGCCCCGGGCCGCACATCCACGGCTGCGAGCTTCCCGCGGATGCATCACAACTGAGAGGGGATGTCAGTCACGCCCGGCCACACGCAGGAGGCGGAGACCTCCCTGCCCCCCACCCCACGCAGGGCTCCCGTCCCAGTGGGATGAGGGCGTCTGCGGGCAGACAGTCCCCCGCCGTGCAGGGGGCCTCCCGGGAGCCCCTGCGGGCATCTAGAGGTCAGGTCACGGGGAATCAATGGCGTGCCCGACACACAGGATCCACATCCACGGGGCCACGGGAGTTGGGGGGCGGGGGCCCCATCCTGCCCAGGATCTCTCTTGGGGCCAACAGCTTTCCCTCAGCCCCCCAGGGGCTCCCCAGTCCACCTCGGGCACAGCCGCGGGCTGGGGTAGCAGGGCCCCCTGCTGGGTGCACCGCGCAGGCTCCGGCCCAGGACAGGGGGGGCCCCCCCGTCAGGGACCCTAAGAAGAGGCCAGCGCCGCTCTGCGCAGCATCCTAGGGAGTGTGGGCGTCCTGGGGGAGTGGGAAAAGCACCCGGAGGGAAGCTTCTGGAGCCGTGAGGCCACTGGAGGCTAAGAGGCACCCCCGTCACTGGCAACCCAGGCCCAGAGCAACACCCAGCAGGGGCCCAGCGACTAAGCACAGCTGTGAGGGGGGGGGGGGGG
>NW_027532747.1:927124-929723 GCF_008692635.1 Crocuta crocuta | reverse complement strand
GGGGGGGGGGGGGGGGGGGTGTCCAGAGCGCCACGGCCACAGCCACGTGTCTCCCACACTCAAGGATCAGCACGCAGGAAAACAGGCCAGCCTCCCCGGGGCTCCCCAAAGCCGGCAGGCACAGCCCCCCCAGCGCTGAGGGTAAGAAGCAAGGCCCTGGAGGAGGGAGGCTCACCAGGGCAGGCCAGCCAGACTCCAGAAGGGCCCAGCCCGGCCCTGGAGCCCAGCGGGGCGGCTGTCCCTCGGGTCCCACCCCAAGGCCCGGCACCCTGCAAGCCAGCGATGCCACAGCCCGGGTCCCCACGGTCATAAACTGGTGGCCTGTCGTTTGTTGCCCATGCTTCACAATAAGAAACCCCCCCCAAAACAGAGACTTCCGGATTCTCCTGACAAACCGGGTGCTGGGGCAGAGCGGCGGGCCGCGTTCCTCAGCCCAGGCCCCGAGCCCCGCAGCAGGGGAGTTCCCGTGCAGGGCTGGGTGCCCCTCACCCGGCCCAGAGGCCAAGGCCCATCCCCACGTCTGCCGTGCGGACAGGAAGGGTGTGAGGCGGCCTCCAGACGAGGCTGGGGCGGGGTGGGCACCCTCCAGCAGGAGCCCGGGGCGGGCCCTCTGCCCACCGAGTGCCTGGACGGACTCAAAAGAACTCAAACCCGGGCCCCCCTGGGGAACTCCTGCCAGGCTCCGGGGCCCCTGGCAGCCATTCGGGGCAGTGGGGGGAAGACACATGCATGGCTGGGGGTCCGGGGTGTCAGCCGGGAGGACAGGCTGCCTCTGTGGACGGGGAGGGAGGCGGGCGGCGGGCAGAGCAGCTGGGGAAGACCGGGGCGTCGGGGAGCACCCCCAGCCGGCCCTGAACAGCTGAAGCTGCCAAGTCCCAAACGAATCAGCCGCAATTTCACACCACGCTCGCTGGCTCTCCTTCGGTGCGGCCTGGCAGGGGCCCAGCTGCGTCCCCGGAGCGCACCAGTTACTTGTTAAAGCCCGAGCAGACCCAGGCCCGGGGAGCGGAGGGCTCCTCGGGCTTCACCAGTACAGCAGGGCTGCCCCCAGGGCGGCAGCGGGCAGGGGTCCCCAGGGCCCAGGCTCCAGCATGTGACCAGGACGCAAGACGGGAGGCAGGGAGGAGGCACGGCGCTGGGCGGGGCCGGAGGGCACCCCTGGCGGGGCCAGAGCCGCTCCCACCCCCACGGCGGGGCCAGGAGGCCATGGCGGGGAGGGTGGGGACGAGGTGGGAGAGGAAACCGCTGCCACAGGCCGGGCCCCGGCCAAGGAGAGGCCCGAGGGGGCAGGGGGCAGGTGTCCCTTCGCGACGGGTCAAGGCTGGAGGCCGGGGGGCGGTTACGGGGCCGGGGCACAGAACGGGGCTGGAACCCCTTCCCCCGGCCCCACCTGCAGTGGTGCCCCAGGGTGGCGCAGGGTCCAGGGGCGCCATGGGCCCCAGGCAGCAGGGAGGCAGAGAGAGCAGGGCTGCCGCGCTCCCCACGGGAGCTGGACGGAGCCAGAGCTGCTCCTGGGGAAGGCGGAGCCCCGCGGCCACTGGCAGGGGTGCGGGGCTGGGGGCAGAAAGACCCCTGGAGGCTGGCAGGGCAGGGCCGGAGGGGGCAGTGAGGGGCTCCCGGAGGAGGGACTGCCCTGGCCCCCGGGCTTCCTCAGAGGGACAGTGAAATCGGGTCCCCGTTTCCTTTCCTCCGAGGACCCACAGGACTCACCCTGGAGCCAGTAAGCCTGGGCACCTGCTGCTGCCACCACGTGCCTCAGTTTCCCCATCTGTCCCAGGGCGGCACCGCTATTTCGAGGACTCCGAGAGGCGACACCAGGAACGAGGGTCAGCCACCCGCCCGAACGGGACCACACGCGCGCCAGGCTCTGGGCCTCGTCACGCCACGCTTGGGGGACAGGCCCAGAGGCCGGCCAGCCAGCTCCAGGGTCACAGAGCCCGCGAGGGGGAGACGCATCCACAGCTGAACTCAGCCGCTTGGATGGACGAGGCCGCGAGCAACCGGCCGTGGAACACGAACAGCCACGCGACAAGCTTCCCGAGACCCCCTTCTCCTCGGGCAGGTGGTGCAGGCGAGCAGCGTGCAGGGCGAGGCTGGGCCGGGCCTCCCCGGGAGAGCCTCACGACTAACAAGGCTCTAATTCCCCGACGACGGGGCGCTCCTGCCGCCAGGCCAGCAGCCCCTGGGCACCGCTGACCCCACCTACCCTAGGAAGGCGCAGTCCACGCACCCGCAGTGCACACCCAGCCCCGACGGGTCCGGGGTGGGAGGCGCCGATGCCCAGGAAGGACGGGGCTCTGGGAGGCAGGTGCAGGGGCGGGTGAGGGAGAGGAAAGCAGAGGCTCGCCGATGAAGGGGCCTGAGCCCAGCGCCCGCCAGACACACTGGGCCTCAGTTTCCCCTCTGTGGGGCCAGGGAAGAGAGGAGCAAGGACCGTGAGACTCACGGGGCCCCCACCCGGCCCTGGGGCAGGTGAGCGCGGCTGGAGCCAGGGAGGCAGCGGGACGGGGGCCGGACTAACCCGTTCTCCAAGCTCACAGGGCGGCCTGTGGGCACAGACGGTGCCTTAGCCAGCTGCCTGCCAGCCCACCCCCCACCA
>NW_027532747.1:924102-927098 GCF_008692635.1 Crocuta crocuta | reverse complement strand
TCCCCCCCACCCCCCGGCCCCACATACCCTCCCTGGGCTGGGAAGAGGGGCTGCATGCTGGGGGGGTGGCCCACCGATAGGAAGGGAAGAGTCGATGCCCAGGCTGCAGACGCCACCCCTGCACTCGGGGAAGGAAGATGGGCCACACCAGGGGACCAGCTCTAAGGGCACGGGGGCTCCCCCAGAGACCAGCGGGGGCTGAGCTGACCTGCCACCCAGCCCCACTGGCTCGCATGGGGCCTGAGCCCCGCAGCACCCCAGGGCGCCCCTCCGGGGACGACCGGCAGCCCACATCTGGGCTCCCACTGCCTCAGGACCACCCCAGCCAAGAGCCCACACGCCTGGGTTCATTTCACAGATGGGAAACGCTGAGGTGAGTAGTGGTGGGGCGGGGAGGGGATGCCTTCACAGGGATCACAGGGCCAGTGAGCAGCGGGACGTGACTCCCAGGGCACCCAGCATGGCCCAGACGGGGAGACCCCCTCCCGCACAGAAGCTGGGAGCAGGCGAGGCCCTTGTTGGCCTCAGGCCCGGCCCTCACCCACGGGTACACGGCGGGCGGGGAGCTGTGTCAGCAGCAGGCCCGGGGACAGCTGTTATTTCATCTCCCGNGTGACCCCTGGGGAGATGTGCTCTCTGGGCTGCCTCCCCCCCCCCCCCCCCCCCCCCCCACTGCAGCCCAGTGCTTGCTGGCGAGGGAAGGGATGCAGGCACCCGGAAGGCCCCGCCCCACAGCACCCCAGCCCTCACCCTGAGGGGCCCTCATCGCTCTGGGGCCACTAGAGCCCCCCTGCACCCACCAGCGGTAGGCAGGGGCACAGGGGTGCCACCCTTGCCCTTGCTGCTCTGCGCAGGGCGGGGGCCTCCCACCAGCTCCAGAGCGCTGCCTCAGCAGACACCGGATCCCCGGAGGGGAGGGGGCCGTGCGGGCATGCCCTGCCCCCACCTCCACGGCCTTCCCAGGAGGTCACCGTGCGCCCTCAGACAGCAGGGCCGGCACCTCCATGTCCTGGGGGGGGGGGGCCAGGCCAGCCCCTTCGCACGCCGTGACCCACCCCCAGAGACCCCGATGCCCAGCCAGACCTTTGCACCTGCCTGACGCCGGAGCAGCCCCAAATGCGGGCATGGAGGCGGCGGCACGGGGGCGCTGGGGCCCACTGCGCACCCCGCGGTGACCAGGCCCCGCATCGGATCCGGGCTGTCCCACACCCCCAGGGCCCTGCCCACCACAGCACGCCAGTCGCGGGCCCTGACCTTGCGGATGCGGCCGCTGCGCGTGCCGGCGAACACCACGGTGCGGCCCCGGTAGTCGTAGGCGGCCACGGCGGTCAGGCCATCGTCCTTGTCCACGAACAGGGGCATGCCCTCAATGGTGACCGTGCCCCCCAGAGGCTGGTTGAAGTCCTGCCCACAGAAATCGTCGTCGATCTGCAGGGGCTGTGGGAAGGGAGAGGGTGAGGCCCGGGGCCCCCGCCGCCAGTCTCAGGCGTCCAGTGTCTTCTGCCCGAGGGTGGCGGGCGTTGCCGCGGAGGCTGGCCGGCGCCCCCGCTCATGGGGGGTATGAGGAGGCAGGGGCTCACGGAGGGTCCTCAGAGGGGCAGGCTGGAGCCGGGCTGCACAGATGTGGGAGCCCAAGGATTCTGGGACCCGTTCGACCAACAGAGAAGCGAAGGCTCACAAGCTTGCAAAGAAGCCAGAGGCCTGGCGCACACGCCCAGGCGGGCCCGTCTCCCACCCGGCGGCGCACGCAGGCCCCCGGCCAACCTGAGGGGTAGGCAGGAAGCGGCCTAGAGACCAGGGAGGGAGAGCGGCTTCCCCGTGGCCCAGGGGGCTGTGGGGTCCAGGCAGGGCTTACTCCAGGGCACAGGGGACACCCCCAAAAGGCAAATGCAGAGATTGGCTATGAAACAGTTACTGAAGGGAAGGGATGCGATCAATTCCTGAGGTTCCAGAGAAGATGGAAAGGGCTTGGGTGGGGGGCTCTGGGGACAGGGGGCGGCTTGCTCGCCTGAAGCAGGTTTGCAGGGAAGGGGTCACTAACGCACATGGAGTAGCGGATGCTGAGTTGGAGCTGGGCTGAGGGTCCCCAAGTGTGTGAGGAGCAGAGACCTGGCCAGGGGGGCTGTCAGGCAGGGGGGCAGGGGGCAGACCCAGCCAAGGGGACGGGGCATGAAGGGCACGGAGCATGACCTCTACAGGAGCTGCTCCTCCAGGCCTCAGTTTCTCCAGACGTGTAACAGAGGTCGGACACCTTCCCTGAAATGCCCGGGGAGGGTGGCCAACGCATCAGCCTGGCACACGGGGGCCTCACTGTGGAGGATGGCCCTGCCCTGACACACGCCCCCTGGGGCCGACATGACAGTCAGCGGTGCGGGGACCCTTGCCCTCCCATCCTGCCCTGAAAACAAACCAGCATCATTCCGGGTACACAGATGGGAGACAACCGAGGCCAGATGTGCCAGGCCTTCCCGGGGCCGCCCAGGGACCCAGAGCAGACGGCCACCCCCGGGGAGGTCACCCCAAGGCGCTCCTGAACGCTTCCTGCTGCCTCGGCGATGCACATGAGGCTCCCCATCGAGCAGCCGGCCCCAGGCTGGCCCACCTGGGCCTAGAAACGAGAGCTGTGGCTGCTGACCCCCGAGCACCCCGCACCCAGACCCCCAGGCCCCTAGGGTCAGGCCCGGTGCCATCAACGCCGCTGCCAGGTGAGGCCAGGGGCTGAGAGCGGCACACACCCCAGAGAAAGGGCGAGCAGGGCCCCCCGACAGAGGGAAGAAAAGCGGGGGCGGGGGGGGTGGGGAGACGGGTTTGGGACCCGCACTACCCCCGGGCGGCCCCAGCGAGCACCGCGTCTGCCCGGCGCTGTGGCCCTGGGCAAGCTACCGACCTCGCCGAGCCTCGGCGACCTCAGCTGTAAAACGGAGGTGCACCGGCGCAGTATGCACACGGCACAGCGCGAGGCACGCGGTCAGTCCTCTGCCCGCCCCCTGTGCGGG
>NW_027532747.1:922999-924088 GCF_008692635.1 Crocuta crocuta | reverse complement strand
CCTATTCCCTGAGTTGATGCAGCCCAGCTCCTTGTTGAGCAGCCAGGGCAGCGAGAGCTTGCCCTCGCCGCGGTAGCAGGACTGGATGCGCTCCTTGATCCTCTCCTTGATGGCCCTGAGCGTGAACAGGCACAGCACGGACTCCTTGGGCGGCTTCACGCGGTTCTTCTGGCCCTGCGCGAACACGGTGAACAGCACGTCCTCGTGCTCGGCCAGGCCCAGCTGGCGGGCCAGGGCGCGGCCGGGCCGGCTCAGGTAGGCGTCCTGCACCAGCCGGTACTCGACGCCCGCCTGCTCGCAGCCGATGGGGAACTCGACGTACGAGTAGAACTTGGGGTCGTCCACGCACAGGCGCACGATCTTGGAGGTGAAGAAGTGCTCGCCGGCGGCGTCGGGCGACGTGAGCTGCGTGTCCAGCTGCAGGGTGAGGTAGTAGACGAACTGCTCGCTGCGGAAGCTGTACACGTAGTAGATGTCGAAGGCCGGGAACTTGGACAGCGTGTCCGAGGGGATCTTGAGCTGCGACGACACGAACTCGTCCTGGTACACGAAGCCGAACATGTCGGCGTCCTCCTCATTGGCCATGAGGCGGCGGCTGGACAGCGTGGGGAAGTACTCGGACTTGCCGTCGATGGGCGTGCCCACGAAGAGCTTGGCCTGGCCCTGGCCCGGCGGCCCGGCGATCAGCACGCCGGCCATGCTGCCCGCCTCGCGCACGCTGGACAGGTAGTGCTCCTTGCGGTGGTGCGGCTCGCCCAGCTTGAAGAGGTCGTCCAGGCGCAGGAACTGGCAGATGCCCTGGGAGGCGCTGCCGCAGGCCAGCAGGCGGTTGGCCGCGTAGTCCAGCAGCAGCAGCTTGTTGACGTTGTCGGTGCTGCCCAGGCCGTGCGGGCACGACTGCACGCTGGGGGGCGGGTAGCACTTCTCGTTGTCCTCCACGGGCCCCGTCACGTGCGCCCGCAGCAGCGTCAGGTTCCCCGAGAGCTTGTAGATGCGGTTCACGGCGCCCACGTACACCTCGCCCGTCTGCTCGTGGACCACCAGGTGCGTGAGGCCCCAGTCGCTGGCCGAGAAGGTGCGGAAGGCGGG
>NW_027532747.1:921945-922630 GCF_008692635.1 Crocuta crocuta | reverse complement strand
CGGGGCCTCGGGCGGGGGCCCTTGGGTCCTGCAGACGCGGGAATCACGGGGCCGGGAGCCTCAGGCCTGCGAAGAACAAGCGGGAGAGGGTGCGCGGGTGTGGGCACGGCCCGGACGCACACGTCCGCGCCCCAGTGCACGTGGGCATCCCGTGAGCTGTGCGTGCCCGGCCCATGCGGGGACATCCCCCGCTCTGCCTCCAGGGGGCATGACCCCACCCACAAGGAGACGCCCTACAGGCACGGAGAGGTACCCCAGGGGGGCCCCAAGACCAAGCCCGCGAGCACCAGGAGCAGCACAAGACGACCAGACAGAGGAGAGATAGTGATGAGGGTCCAGGGTCCAGCCTGGGAGCCATCGCCTCCTGACTCGGAGCTTCCCCGTGTCCTGGGGAGCAGCCCCTCCCCCCACCACCGGCTCCAAGCTCCGAGGCGGGGTGACCACCCCCGAGGCTCTGGGGGTACGTGCTCCTTGTGGCCGTGGAGGCTCCCACGAGCAGGCACCACCCCGAGGCAGACATACTCAGGCCCATCACTGCACAGGAGGCAGTTCTCGGGGAGGGAGGGAAGCGGTCTGGGCCACCTTGGCCCTGGGGCCCCTTGCTGGCTGAGCCTGGCCAGCCCCATGCTGGACCGTGAGCCTTGCACGCCAAGAAAGGACCCAGAAGTGGAGGGCTATACGTTCC
>NW_027532747.1:920216-921828 GCF_008692635.1 Crocuta crocuta | reverse complement strand
CGTGCAGTCAGCCCAGCCGTGCCCCTGCCAGGCTCCGTCTCAGCACCTTCTCCAGGAAGCCCTCCCAAGAGGAAAGGGGAGGCGCCCCGCCCCCCCCAGCCGTGGTCCCATCTCCCCATCTGAGCAGCCCAGGGGCTGTCGTCCACCTGCCAGGGGCTCCTCCCTTCCGTCAGCTCAGGTTCCCAACTTCCTCCACCCCCCCAGGCTTCGGGCACCCCAACTTACACTTCCCAGGCCACACGCTCTGCTAAGGTCCATCAGCTTCATCCCTTGCGTCTTCCCCCGACCGCCCACCCCTCTCCCACCGGGACAGGCACAGCCAGGCCCTACCCAGTAGCCTGGGCCACGTTTCCGCAGGGCACATCAGGTCACCGGCCCCCAAATTCTACCAAGCACCCCTGCTCTCTCTAGAAAAAGTCTCATCTCCTCCCGGCCCAGCAACCGGCAGGCAGACGCACGGCTACACTGAGGCTCCGTCACCAGGTGGCCCTGACTGGAGTCGCTCCTCTTTCCCGGCCCTGGTTTCCGTCGTCTATAAAATGAAACTGGCAACAGCTCCTCTGTCATGGACATAAGGGGGGCGGTCGGGGCATGCCCGCAAGGTGCCGTCAGCAGGGGAGCCCTCTTGGTGTTAGGAGGGGCCCTGCCCCGGCTCATAGAGACCGGCAGCCCATTTTACAGGTGGGGAAGCTGAGGCCCAAAAGATACATGTCCTGTGCAGACTTGGGAGGCAGCCACAGGGCAGCAGGCTGCCAGACAAGGCCCGCGGGTCCCGGGCTCCCACGGCTGCCCCTGTAGCGGGGCTCCTCTGCCCTCGGCCGGGCTTTGGACTTGCTGTCCCCTCCACTGGCGTGCCCTTCCCTCCCCTGCCCGGTCTCAGCTGTCTGCCCTGACCCGCCAGCCGAAGGCGGCGGCTGCCTCTCCCTCTCAGCCGGTTACCCCGTTTTCATTCGCGGCACAGGACTCGCTGATGCTTTTGTGACTTATTGTTCCCAAACTTGCGCTCTCCCTGCAAGAACGGCCGTTCCACGCGACAGAGCCGGGCCCCCGCGTGCCCCGGAGCCGAGGCCGGGGCCCAGGACTTGGGAATGAAAGAGTCAACGAACAGGTCCTGGGCAGGGCCTTGTCCGCGGCCGAGTGGACGCCCAGCCCCACCGCACGGCTGGGGAAACTGAGGCTCAGGGAAGTGAGGAGGTGAAGCCAGGATCCCACGGCCAGAGGACCAGGCTTGCCGTCACCTGCCTTTCCCTGAGGATCTTCCCTCAGACATCACCCCGAGAGCTACAGGGGCACCTGCGCGGGCAGCCAGGAGCGGGGTCCCCCGCCCCTGCCCCAGCCCCAGCCCAGGAGCCCCAGCAGCACAGGAGCGGAGAGCAGGCTCCTCACGGTGGCAGCGGGGCCTGGGCCGAGAGCTGAGTGCATGTGAACTCCAAAGAAAACATGAATCACTCACCGTTTATCAGTTCAAAGCAGGCCTGCAATTACCAGGGGCTGGGCTCTCCCCTCCTCCGGGATAATTATACACGTCTTAATGCAATTACGGGCCCTACTTTTTATATTAAACAGGAGAAACCCGGCTGAAGAAGCCACCATCCAAACTCCAGACCGGTCC
>NW_027532747.1:918748-920137 GCF_008692635.1 Crocuta crocuta | reverse complement strand
CCCCCCCCCCCCCCCCCCTCCCGGGCCCCCCCCCCCCCCCCCCCCCCCAGGGGCTGCTGGAAGGGACTGGCCAGGGAGGGTGGGGACTGCCAGGCAGGAAAGGGGGGCCCCCGGCCCAGGGCTGGGTCCCTCACAGCCACCATCTCACGAGGGCCAGTGAAGACATTTAGGTCACTGGCCCTGTCTCAGAGTTATGGCGTCCAGGGCTTGGACAGACCCAAGGTCACCTGGCAGACGGGCTGCAATCCCACGCTCCCACAGAAGCCTGGACGGCCAGCCGGGGCGTCTGCCCAGGGAAGGAGGCCATCGCTCCAAAGCGGGGCCTGGGTGCCGGGGAGGACCGCGCTGGGCTGGGGGAGAGGAGCACCGACAGATGCCCGAGGGCCTCCGGGAGGGGAGCAGAACCGGCCTCCGTGGCCTGCGAGGCTCCTCCGGGGGCCCCTCCACCTGTTCTAAGAGAGCAAGGCACCCCGCGAGCTGGTGGGAGGGGGCACCTCGGGGGCAGAGCAGCAGGGGTCCGGCCGGGGACCTGCCCCGTCACGCAGCGGGGGGCGTGAGAACGGCTGCAGCTTCCTGCACGCGCAGCGGGCTGTGCCGGGGGCCCAGTCTGGACCACCCTGGGAAGGGGGAAGCTGAGCTGGGGTGGGGTGTGCCCGCTAGGGAGANCCGGCAGAGAGAGGAGGGAGCCGCAAGCCCCTTCCCTCTCCGGGGCCCGGCGGCCACCACCGCTCCTTCTGACCCTGGGAAACAAAGGCCTTCAGAGCCCTCTTCACAGAGGGAGAGCCTGATCTCCATGCCCTCCCACTCTGGAGCTTTCTGGGACTCGGGCAGGTTGGGGCCTGGGGGCGTGGGGAGGCCGCCGCCATCCCGCCCAGAGGGCTGTCCCGTCACCACCTTCCCCAGCAGAGGCCCTGGGGGCGGGGGTCCCCAAGCCGTCCTGCTCTCCCACCAGACAAGTCCTGTGGGTCCGGGAGTCCTGCTTACAAAACGTGCCCACCGCCCAGCCCCTCCCTGGGGGCGCCCTCCCCCCTGGCCAGCTGCTGCGGACACGGGGACCTTCCTGGGGGATCGGGAGCCCGGCAAACGGGCTGCCTGCTTTGTGTCCACGGCATCGCACTTGTCCCCCCTCCCCCCCAACACACACCTCGGCCGCCCGGCGCCGCCAGACCTCCGCCATCCCGTCCCCTGTGCTGAAACGCCCTTCCCGGGCCTCCTGGTGCCACCCTCCCGGGCTCGGGTGCAGCCTGGCTCCGGAGGGGAATCGCCGTGTGCCTCTGGCTCGGGACTAGGTGCCCCTCAAGGACTGGGGAGAGTCTTGGCTGCCTGCTGCAGCACCTGGTCTCTCCCACACCCCCCAACCCAGCAGGGGGCCGGGGAGACCCAGGGCCC
>NW_027532747.1:918376-918731 GCF_008692635.1 Crocuta crocuta | reverse complement strand
AGAGGCCCGGTCCACATCCCCCCCAATACACACACCCCTTTCTTTCAAGGGGCGTGGCCCCAGCACCCCACAGATGAGTCAGGGGCAGTTCTCCGCTATAAGCAGCCACTGGGGCCCCGACCGCCCCCCTTTCTCGGGCTGCACCTGGGATCTCACAGCAGGCACGGGCCTCCGTGGAGCCCCGCTCCCCTTCCCAAGGCGGCCCCGAATCGGCCCCGCCGCCGCCCCCCGCTACGCCGCACACCAGGCCCGGGACTGTCCAGGAAGCAATCGGAAGCCTCCGAGGAAAGCAGGCTGACCCTGGAGAGGCCCTGGAAGGGGGAGGCTGAGGAGGCCCGAGCGGGCGGGGCGGGCG
>NW_027532747.1:916825-918269 GCF_008692635.1 Crocuta crocuta | reverse complement strand
GGCGCGACCGAGAGGGACGGTGCTCGCACAGCGCGGGGTGCGGGCGTCCCGAGGGCCCCGAAGGGCGGGGGCCCGGGAAAGGCTGCCGCCCACCGGGCACCAGGCGGAGGGGAGGCGCGGCGGCCGGAGCGCAGGACCCGGGAGCCTGACGGCGGTGGTGGGGGGGGCTTGGCCCGAGAGCAGGGCGGCCTCCTTTGCTGGTGTGACCCGGGCGTCGTCCCTGCGGGCAGATCCCCCCCCCTCGCGCGGCTTGGCTGAGAAAGAGAACACGGCGAGGAGCCGAAGCCCGGCCAAGGGCCCTCCCATCTCGACCCTCCCCCCCAGGCCCCATCCGAGCTCCTGGGTTAATCTTTCCTTCCTGTGCCTTGGGGTTCGACCCTTGACGCGCGTGCCCAGGTGCCCCGCAGCTTTGCGGAGCCTGTCCTGGGGACACGTCAGAAAAGCGATCTTCCTGCGGTGGCCGCGGGGCCAGTGGGTGTGACCACTGTGCCCTGCGGCGCCTCCCCTCCTGCTGAGGGACAGGACGGGGTCCCCGTCTGTGCGTCCAGCTGTGACTTGCGTCTTGTGCAGGGTTGGGGGCACACTAAGACCCCAGGCCGAAGGGTCACCCAGTGGGTGTATTTTTAGTTTGGTAGATGACAGAAAGGCAATTTTCCCAAGGGAACCCCCCCCTTCAGTTTGCGCTCCTAGCAGTGGTGCGGGTGGGTCCTGGGGGGCCCCCCAGCCTCCCCCACACTTGCTACTGTCACTGAGATCTGCATATCTGGTGATACGCACTTATTTTTCACCGTGGCCTTCATTTTCCTGGCCCTGAATGAGGGCAAGCATCGTTTTCAAAAAGTCCTATTCACCTTTATTTAACAGGCACTAATTTAGTGGTGACTCAACACTGGGCTTGGTTACATGTTACAGATGGGTAAATTGAGGCAGGAGAGGTGTTATGTCTTGCCAAGGTTCCCTGGGTTATAGGTGGCTGATTTCCAGCCAACAAGGTCCAAGAGCCTTCCTCGGGGACTTCTGAGCCACGCACACTCGGGGGCAGATGGTGGCCCGGCTACTCAACACACAGCCAGTCCTGTCCGCTCCCAGGGCCTCACTCTCTCCGTGCATGAGATGGATGGGGAGAGCGCCCCCCCCCCCCCCCCCCGCTGCTGTGAGGGGGCAGGAGTGTGAACGCCACAGGGGCCCATCCTTGCTCTGTGACGCCTGTGCCTGCCGGCTTCAGGGCCGTCACCGCCCCTCTGCCTGCTCCTTACCAACCTGCCCTCCCTGGGGCCACTGAGGCAGGCGTGGTTCGAGGCCCTTCTCTCGCTGACATGTCAGGCCCAGAGCCCCCATCTCCAGCTGTTTTCAGGGAAGCTCAAGAGGGTGGCAGCCAGCGTGCCCCCCCATCCCACAGCTACCCAGCCAGGAGCCCCAGTGTCCTCTGGACACTGTTCTCCCC
>NW_027532747.1:915205-915571 GCF_008692635.1 Crocuta crocuta | reverse complement strand
TGTCGCAGCGGCCCGCAGCCCACTGGATCCTCCCCAAAATGGGATTCCGGGCCACACCACTTCCCTCCACCCCCACTCCGCCCCGTGTTCCTGCTCTCGTCACCTCCCTGTCTCTCCCTCAACAGTGGCAACAAGATCGGATCAAGATGGAAACCTGCGGGGGGCGCCTGGGGGGCTCAGTCGGTGAAGCGTCCGACTTCGGCTCAGGCCATGATCTCACAGTTCGTGGGTTCGAGCCCCGCGTCGGGCTCTGTGCTGACAGCTCAGAGCCTGGAGCCTGCTTTGGACTCCGTGTCTCCTCTCTCTCTGCTTCTCTCCCACTCACACTCTGTCTCTCAAAAATAAATAAACATTAAAAAAAAAAAA
>NW_027532747.1:903749-915169 GCF_008692635.1 Crocuta crocuta | reverse complement strand
GGTAATGGGATGGAAAGAGAGGAGAGATTTCTGCACGTTGCTCAAACTGGTAAAATCCAGGAGGCTGTGGTAAGGACATACATCAAATGTAATCCTTAGAGCGACTGCTACAAATCTATGCAAACAGATACACTCAAAAAACACTATAGATAAATCAAAATTGAATTCTAAAATGTGTTCACGTCACCCACAGAAAGGAAGGAAAACGAAAACGGGGGAAAAAAGGAAACAGAAACGAAAAGCAAAGTGGCAGACTTATGCCATAACAGAAAATGNGAATCTGAAGCAGCTCCAGGCTCTGAGCTGTCAGCACAGAGCCCGACGTGGGGCTCGAAGCCACGCACCGTGAGATGGTGACCTGAGCAGAAGTCGGACGCCCAACTGACTGATCGCCCCGGGCGCCGACATCTGGACTGTTTTCCGTCGGCGGCCATGAAAGAAGGCAGCCTGAACGTCCGTGCGTGCACCACTTAGACCACACGCATATCCACCCTCCGCACGTCGACCCAGGATACGTGTGCTGCATCCCCGTGCAGGCGGACGTTTAACCTTCCGAGAAGCTGCCAAACTGTTTTCCAAAGTGGTGTAAACACTTTACACGCCTGGCAGCAGCGTCCGTGGGTCCCAACGGTTGTTCCCGCTTCACCGACACCTGGAATTGTCCTCGTAACTGCCACCGTGAGACGGGGTGCGGAGCTAGGTCTCTGTGGCTGTGCCTTGCGTTTCCCTGGTGAGTCCTAAGGACGGGGGGCATGCATTTTTTCCTATGTGTATTGGCCTCTCCGGAGATTCCTGGTACTGTCCTGTGTCAGCTCCAGAGCGGCTTCTTATCTGCCCATGAACCCTGCGCTGCAGCCGGAGGGAAGGAGGAGCTCTCTCTACGAGGCAAGACTCGCCGGGGCAGATCATGACGCCCGGGAAGGAAGGCGACGGAGAGAACAGTGCTGAGACAGAAGGAGAGAGACCCGGCCCCAGGCACTGTGCTTGAGCTCTCAGATCGAGCCACGCCTGAAGCCTCCTTCTGCACTTCTCAGGCACACGAACCGACACACTCTTCGTGTTTAAGTCCGTTTGCGCCAAGGCTCCGTCACTAGTGGGAAAGGGATTCCAGCCGCCCAGGCTGTGGCTCTCAGGGACCCCCCAAGCTTGGAGAGGTAGTGGGGAGGGGTGGGGCGGGGGGCCCCGAATTCCAGGCGCCCCCCTAGCCCTCCCTGCTGTGGCCTGCACCCCACTTCATTACTGAGTGTGTTTTGAGGCTGAATAACCGTATAATTGGTTTATCTGTGCCATAGTCGAATTTCAGCAAATATGTTTTTCATAATTAGGTGATGTTTATTTAATGGGAATAACCGGCCCATTAAATTTAATGAGGCGGGTTATCAGGTATGGAGTGGAAGTCTTCTTCCTGAAGAGCAACCTGGACGGGGCCGTTCCTGGGCGGGGGCCATGCAGGCAGGCGCCCTGTCTGGGAGTGGGGGCGCAGGTGGGTCCTGTCCTCCCCACTCCTGGGAGCCCCCCTTCTCTCCACTGCAAACAGCCAGCCATGGGTTTTATCTTCTCTGTCCCCCCACCCCCAGATCTCTAAGCTCTCGGAGGGCAACGTTGCTCCTCTCCTCACCGATGCGTCGCCGGCACCCAGAATGACCGAGACAGTAGGCATTCAATGCCAACACTGGCTGGGCAGATAAAAATAACGGAGGGAGACTCCTGCCGCTGTGACCCCCCCACGGGGTCCCGGGGGTGTCTGCCCTGCCCCACTCCNCGAACCCACGAACCGCGAGATCATGACCTAAGCGAAAGTCGGACGCTTAACCGACTAAGCCACCCAGGCGCCCCTCCTGAATTCTCCTTTTAAGCAGGCTTCGACCCCTCTCCCCTCCCCGCCCCTGCTTGGCAGGCAAGGAAAGCACTTTTCCCAGGAAAACCAGGCTCTGCCAAGGAGTCAACCACTGGGTCCGGAAGCCCACAGCAAGAGAGGGCCGTGTATCGCGCTGACCGGGCTGCAGGGGGCCACATTTCCACACACCCCCCCCCCGCCCCCGGAAGGCATCGAGCCTGGGGACGGTTGAAAGGAAGCGTTCAGGTCACTTTAGAACAGAAAACATAGTCGATGACTAAAAAACAAAACAAGACACATCCATCATCCCATCCCCCCGGAAGAAAGCACCACCATTTCGGTGTACCCCTTTTGGCCTTCTCTTTCTGTATGTGTATGTTTCTCTTTCTCTTAAGTGTATGTTTTTGTATGTGTATAGATGATATTTCTGCGTCCCCAAATGGGTTCACAACGTAATATACTGCTTATTATTTTTTTTTTTTTTAAAAAGAGCGCACAGAGCTCGTGCTGGGTACCATGGCCCTCCTCGCCACTGTCTGCCGCCGGAGCCGCCTTACGGACAGACGGCACTTTACGGAGTGCACATCCCCCGTCGCTGGGCATTTAGGTTGCTTCCAGGATTCTGCTGTTGCTGTAAATACTACCATAAACGAAGTACTCGCTTCACCCGGCCAACTCTGGTTCAGCCCTCTGACAATGACTGAAGCTCCGCCTCCTCAGAGAAGCCCTCCCTGCCTCCGGCAGCCTGAGCGCCCAGGCCCAGAGCTCCTGGGGCCGCATCACAAGTGACCTCCAAGGCCATGTGTGAGTGTGACACAACTCCGAGTGGACTCTATGTGCAAGACAATTCCTGCTAATCCCTCCTGGGGGACTATTAGCCCACGGGGGCGGGGGGGAGGACCGGGGTGGCCACTGTTTGCAGTGCGCAGGACACAGTGACATTACCAGCTCCCCGGGCTTCCCTAGAATGCAGGCTGCGCATGCGGGAGCATCCTCAGGGCCGCCCCTGCGGCTGAGGAGGAGGCAGAGGGCAGGACGGGCCGGGACGCCCCCCAGGCTGCTCTAACGTGGGGCGCGGGAGCTGGCAGATGCTGTGCAGGCTCCCGGTCGCTGGCGAAGACGGGGCCTGGCCGCTGCCCGTCTCTGCCTGGTCGCCCTCGCTTCACTTGTTTGGCCTGTATCCGCTGCACGCACTCCTGGGGTTTCTAAGCCTTCCCGCACTCGCCCGGTAGCGTTCGGACCGTCCACCTCCGTCACCTGTAAGCGCCACGTCCGGATAGTGACGCGGCCGCTCCAGCCATCTCAGGCTCTGCCGCCGCGTCACTCTCTGTGCTTCCATTTTCGACCAGACTGTGCCCTTATTACTCAGGTGAGGTCTTCTGTGAGCACCACATGGGTGGACTGTGTGTGTGTGCATGTGTGTGCGTGCTCACTTTAAAACGTGTCCCCCCAGAGAGGTCACGTGAGTCGCCTCCTCCAGCAGCAGCCTCAGCGCGGGGCCCCCACAGCTGCACTGACAGTGCCTTCCCGTGTCCGGTGCATGTGGCACACGTCCCCTGCGCGCTGCTCTCACCCCCGCCTCAGCCCCCCGTTCACGGGCGGGCACGGCGGTGGCATGTGGCCGGGGCACAGACCAGCGCCTCCCAAGAGATCCCGTCCCAGGGGTCCCGGCCACCTTGGCGGTGGCGCCAGCTGAGACTCCGCCCTGGCACCGCTGGGCCTCGCCAGCTCAGTAGGGACGCTGGAAAGGCACGAACTCGAGCCACGTCTTTCGCCAGGGCCCACACTCCCCCAGTCAGGGGGTGGGAGTTGAGGGGAAGGGGGCAGGCCCGGCCCCCTCAGCGGGGTCCCTGGAGCAGGCAGGTTCGAGCGCTGCACAGACGTCCCCGCCGGCCCAGCAAACAGCCAGAACCCCGGCTCGGGAACCGGCGGTGTGGGCTCTGTGCAATCTGGGGCGAGTCACTGCACCGCCAGGGCCGGGATTCCGTGTCTGGAAAGCAGGGGCGGGAGCGGCCCTGTCCCCCAGCGCCGTGGGCTCTAAACGAGTTAGCACGTTTGAAGGGTGCAGGAGAGGCCCCGGCGCGTGGCGCACATCCGATAGGACGTCTCTGGAANTCCAGAGGCGTGCTAACCTCAGCGGCCCCCCCTGCTCTGTCCCCTGGCCTGGCCCACCAGCCTCCCGGAGGCCATGCCCCCAAGTGCCCGCAGGGCTCCCCCCGGCTCTCTGTCCCACCCCACGTGAGCCCACCCTCCCCTGAGAGCCGTGGCGCTGTCTCGCAGATGGACCCCCTCCCCCTGAAGGGGTGGCCTGGCATCCCCCTCCCCCGCCCAGCCCCTAATCTGCTTTCTGCAAAGAGCCCTGCCTGCTCTGTGCTCCGAGCCCTGCATCCGGGGTCCCAGGCGCCCAGCGTCCGGGCTGGAGCTCAGACAGCGTGTGTCGGGAAGCCGGCCCCAGGAGGACCTGCGCTCCCCTCTTTTCATTTTCAGCTGTACCTGCTTCTGGGCGGCCCTTTGCGGCTGCAGCACGAGCGAGCGGGGTTTCCACCTGTCTCGCCTGCCGGGCTGGGGGCGCCCCAAGGGGAGCAGCCGGCCTCGGCCGGCCTACGTGGCCTCGGTTCAGCGCAGGCACGGCCGCAGGGGCGGCGGCTGCAGGCCAGCATCGAGATTGACGGAAAACAAAGACGTTTGCTTTATTTGTTCCCGCACAGTCGCACGCCCTCCATCTCCCAAAGGCGGGGCGGCCGCAGGCACAGAGGCCTCGCGGGCGCCGGGAGGAACCGCCACGGCCCCGGGGTCTGCGGCCTGTGGTCCCTCCTGCTGAGCTCCGAGTCGCTGCCGGGCCAGGACCCAGGGCTCCTCAACCCTGCAAAGGAGAACAGGTCACAGTTCATCACGGCCGTCTCCTTAGGGAACCCTGTGCCCCCCCAAGCCTCGCCTCTGCGGGGTCCCCGGCTCTTGGAATGCCCCACGAGTGCGACTGTTTCATGGACAAGGTGCCCCCCCGCCCCCGCCGGTCCCTGAGACCTGGGGCTGTGCCTCTCTCTTCATCTCCACGCCCACGTCCACACACAGGCCCACGTCCCGGGGCATGGAAGGGACCACGCAGGAGGCCCGGGGAGGCTCCCCTGCCCCTGCTGCTCACCACGCGGGCCTCTGATACCCACTCCCTGACTGCCGGAGGCCTCCCCAGCCACACCCCTGCTCCGCCAGGGGCCTTCTGAGGCCCAGTGTGGCGCAGGGCAGCAACGGGGAGCATCGCGGGCGCCGAGGCCCCTCGGGTGTGGGGGCGGCTTGTGCCTCCCGAAGGAACGCTGCGCTCGCCACGCTGCGGACGTGGGGCCGGCCCCTGCTGCTGCCAGTTGCTCGGTCTCCAATTTAGGCTTTAACAACACTGGAGTGGGGGGGGTGGGGCGGGAAGGAGGGAGCCAGGCCTGGCAGTGCCCCAGAGCCTCTCCCGGGCGGGCGCGAGCTACAGAGAACACGTTGGAGTTAAATGCAATCTGTCTTCCTTCGTAATCACATCTTGGCCTCAGTGCAATGAAGATATTGGTGAGATGTGTTTGTTAAAGACACTCGGCTGGGGGCGGGGCGCAACACTCTGGCCGCGGGGCCAGAACGAAGAGGGCGAGGGTAGTGGGGGCAGGGGTGCCTGGGCTCTGCGGGGATCAAGGAGGCAGGAGCCTCGGCCGCCCCCTCGGTGGAAAGCCAGGCGCACGGTGCATACGCACACGCACTGGTCCTCCGAGCCCACCGGGCAAGGGCTCTCGTGCTCGCTCCACAAACGCCTTGGTAGATGTGACGGGCACAAGAGGGTCACGTTTCGTGGTGTAGAGCGACTGGCCCAGCTCCACTCCGCTCCGGGAGCACGGTCTCTCTGGCTCAACCTGAAATCGAGCAAAGAGCCTTCCGCGCTCTCCGGTGGGGAGGAAGCGTGATCTGAGGTCCGAGCGGAGCTGCTGCCGGGCCCGGGGCGGAAGCGGAGCCCACCCTGGGCAGCGGGCGCCACGGCTGGGCCTCGGAGCCCAGACACGCACACCGCGCCCCGCGTGTGGATGCTGCAGGTGCTGGAGCCGCTTCCCTCACGTGCCGGAGCCGAAAGAATAGTGAGGAGGACTGGGCCAGGCCGCTGTGACCTCCGACCTCAGCCTTTCCAGCACCAGTACGTACGGCAGCCTGTCTCCTTTTGGGAAAAGGGAAGCTTTTCCATCGGAAGGAAGCCCCATCCCGCAGCCCGTTGGACAAACAGGCCGGCCCCCTGGGGGGTCCGAGTCCGGTGCCCGAAGTGAACGACGGGGAGGGCCCGGGGCTGGACTGGAGCAGTTACTGCGGGGCCTGGGAAGAGCGATGGAACTGTCTAGAAGAGGAATAGCAGTTGGGGGAGGGGGAGGCCCGCTGCCATCCTCAGATGGACACCTCAGGACACCTCACTGCTGCCGCGCGGGAGACCTGGGGCCACCGTGACCCCCTCCCACTCACCAGAGGCTGGGCACCAGCACGCCCCTCAGGCCCGCACGGAAGGGGTGGGCTATGAGGTACCCTTCTCTCCCTCACCCAGGCGAGGGGGCCACACCCCTCTTCCACCTCCCTGAACCCAGAGGTTTTTCTCCTTCCCAGGACTGCCCCTGCCCATTCTGTGACCCCCACCCTGCACCGTGGGCCCTCCTGTGAGCGCCTACCCACAGCTGCTCAAAGGTAAGGAGTGGGTGGCACACGCATGCCCTTTACTAGGTGGCTGGTCCTTTGACGCTGGGACCCAGACCCGCTCCCACACCCAGAGCTCAGAGCTGCCCCCAGACCCAGCCTAGTGGGCCCTGGGCCCTGTTTTCCCAGCCCAGATCTCTGAGACCAGTCACGGGATCAGCTAGACATAGCTTCTGAACCAGGAAGTGACAGGAAATCAAGGTTCCTGAGTCCGGCCTCAAGGTCAGCCCGGGTGACTTAGCACAGACGAGCTTGAGCGCCCAGCAGCCCCGGCACCCCATCCCCGCGCCCCCCNGGCACCCCCTCCCCGTGCCCCCAGCAGCCCCCGCACCCCGTCCCCGCGCGCCCAGCTGTCCCCGCCCGGGCCCAGGGCGAGGCCATACCTTGTGGGCGGCGCTCACGCAGCGCTGGTAAGCCTTGACCAGGTCCGAGCACAGCAGCACTTCCTGCAGGTGGTCGCGGTAGCAGCGAAGGATCTGGGCCTGCAGCCCCGAGCACACGGGCTCCACCCTGCGGGGCCTGTGGGGACAGAGAGCGGGTGGGCAGGGGGGCCGCGCCGGGGGGCAGGAACGGGATGCGCCGCCTCACTCGGCACCCACTGCGGGCCGGCACCCCGCAGCCATCCGCATCCGGGTGCTCCTCGGGCAGAACCAGAGAACTCGGGGTCAAGCGCCATCACAGGGCAGCAGGGCCGGGCAGTGGGTGCGGCTCCACGTGGCTCCGCGCTGCAGGAGGGGGGCCGAGGCGCGGCTGGGAGAGCCCTGCGCCCCCAGCACTGCCGCCTACGACGCTTCCTAACGCTTCCTAACGGGCCAGCCGCCTGTGACCCTGTGACCGCGCCCCCTGCAGCGTTCTCGCACAGAGGTGGTTAGCCTGGTTTCAGGACCAGCATGCACACGGCGAAGAGAGCTGGACTAGCCCAGACGTGTCTCAGAAACACATGCAGCCTTTCTAGAACCTCGCTTCCTAGAGGTGACCTCTGCAGTATCCAGGGGACCCTTTATCCTTTTTTAAAAATCAGAGTAGGTACAGAGCCTACAAACAATGAGTCTGTTTTCTCTTCCAAAACATGGAACAAAAAGCAAGTGAATCAAGGCTGTGCCGCAGCGGGCCGACCAGCCTTTCTCCTTGCTGACTCCTCCTGTCCGGCCCTCTCCCTTCTCTCTCTCTTGCGGGTATGAGCTCTCGCTCACTCGCACACACGTACAGACACACACTCGGGCCTCACGCCAGGCACCCCCTACTCACCCTCGTAGTAGCTTTTGCTAGGATCTCTCACCCCTGCACAAATCAGGAAACCGAGGCACAGGGGACTGAGTAACCTGCCCAAGGTCCCACGCCGGGAAGGGGGAGGGGCACAGACCTATTTATTTACGAGGGTTTGGCTGCAGTGCACCCACCGATTGGTTTTCAGGCCAGGTCCACGCCGGAACCTATGCTGCCGTGGACGGAGCCACCCAACGTGGCCTTTCAGCAGCAACACCGGTGGCCAGGGCGCTGGGCGGGGGTGGTGAAAGCGCAGAAACCCCCTGTCGGCGCGGCTCTGCCCCCGTCACCCGGCAGGGAGACTTCAGGTTAGTAACTCTCCACGCAGAGGGTCTGGAATGGGGCAGCACCGGGATCGTGTGAAGAGAACTCACACAAACCGAGCTCATCAGGTACGAGCAGCACGCGGCGCAATCCTCAGCAGCTCGGNCACCCCCGTGTTGACGAGCATCCTCAGGCCTGCCCCTTCCCTGGGCCCTGAGGATGCAGCCGTGAGCTGTTCCCCTCTCGCCCTCGACATCACCACCCTGGTTCGTGTCCACGGCACGGACGGGATCTCAGGCACCTCGTACTAGGACACGTGGGGCCTCGTCCCAGCCTCCCGTCGTCACGCCAGGCAGGCAGAGGGGCCCTTGGGACCCCTTCCGCTGGATTCCATGCGCCACCGCCCCCCACTGGGGCACGGCGGGCTGACCACCTGACTCTTCCCCGTGCTTCTAGAACGCCTCTCCATTCTCGTATTTAACACTCTGTCGGATGCGTCTAATCGTGGGCCTTTTAAAATGGATTTTCAGCCCCTGGCGGGACATTTCTTCATCTTGGGCAAACTCTCTCCACAGCTATGCTAACTGCTTCGCTCCTGCTTGTCCTGATGTCCCCCTGAGGCACACGGACTTCCGCTTTCTGCCCCATCTCAACTCCCTTCCCCTCCGTGTTACTCTCTTGTTCTCCGTCCTGGGGGGACCCAGCGTACTCCTTCTCCAGCCCAGGCCTGCGCTTGGCGGGGAGAAGCCCATGAGGCCACATCTTTCTGTGGCTCTTCCCTGGTCCCTCTGTGGCTGTAGCTCCCGAAGGCACGGGCTTTATGGCACCCCCTGGTGGGCCCCCCGAGGCGGCACCCCCCATCGTGTGAGCCCCACGAGTGCCTGTTCCGCCTGCAGCCGTAGTTGGGGGAAGCACCGGGCTGAGTGGAGGCAGAGGTGTGGCTGCAGGCCTCTGCGAGGCCTCTGGGTCTCCAGGGAAACAAGACGGGGGGTGGGGGAGGTGGTCAGAGGGTCCTGGGCCAGATGGCCGGGCCGAGCTGTCCTGGAGCCACAGCGCTGACCCCCAGGCCTCACCCTCTCCAGATCCACCACAGGGACAGTGACTTTCACGCCGTACAGGGTGGAGTGGCCGTTGTATATCTTGGCCGTCCCCTTCTGCCCCCGCGTCCTTCGGTTTCAGGCCCCCGGATGGAGGGGGCTTCAGGGTCAGCAGGCTTCGGGGTCAGGAGAAAGTGGGCCATGGAGACATCCATCCCCCCGAAGCCAGCATCACCTCGGCGACTGTGCAGGCTTCTCTCCTCTGGGACTTATCAGCAGCAATATGAGGAGACAGGAAGGCAGGCAAATGTCACCTGGAAGAAATTTCACCCGTTTGCCTGCAGAATGGCTCTGAGTGGGACAGGCGGATGTGGAGGGCACAGCTCTCCACAGAAAACGCTTTCTCTGGGGTCCAACCATTCATGAAATCGGGAGCCTTCTACCCAAGCACAGCCCCGCCCTGCCCTGGTCCACACCAGCCCTGTTTACACAGCCTACAAATCAGCACAGATCTTGAGAACCATTCAGTCTTATGAACAGCCGCTTTGCAAATGCAGAAAAATGGATCACAGCTGTGAACTTTCCAGGGACTGAGAAGGCCAGCTCCCCTATTGAAGGGGTGTTCACTGTCCGAAGTATGCCCTTGGCAAATCTAGATCTACTGGTCCACGTGGCTTTGAAGGGGTTAAGGTCACCCGGGTCCGAAGGCTAAGTGGCCACTGCTGAGCAAGGCAGCTCGCCTCTCCGGCCCTTCCTTTCCTCAGCTGTAAACTGGAACACGCCCGCCCTGGGCTGACGAAGACTGGACGGGCGGGCGCCTGGCAGTGTGGGCCGTGAAGAAGGGTTGTTCTCACCAACCACCTGGCTGTCAGCGGGGCAGGGGTAAGGCTGGGCGGGAGGAGAGCTGAGAAGAAGGGTCGGGGTTACTGCTGGCACTTGGTGAAGAGTGAAGACAGGAGGCTTTGGGGCTGGGACTTCGGCTCGGAGATGGGACCTCATCTGAACATGTCTCTCTCCCTGTAACCTAAGCTCTAGTATCTTCCAGACCCTGCTCAGCTCTTGCTGGTGCCTCTTTCCCCAGCAATCTTTTTCTTTTCTTTTCTTTCCTTTTCTTTTTTCTTTTCTCTTCTCTTTCCTTTTTTCTCTGTCTTTTTTTGAGAGACAGCAAGAGAGAGTGCTCTCAAGCAGGGAAAGGTGCAGAAGGAGAAGGAGAGAGAGAATCTCAGGCAGGCTCCATGCCCAGTGCAGAGCCCAACACAGGGCTAGATCTCACGACTGTGAGATCACAACCCAAGCCAAAGTCAAGAGTCAGATGCTTAACCCACTGAGCCCCAGGCGCCCCTCCCCGGGAACCGTCAGGTATGAATCCCAGTGCGCCCTCTCCTAGGATCCAGCAGACCCTTGAGCGTGGCACCGTGTAGGCCGGTAGGGAGGACCTGGGTTTTGCCCCAAACCCGGGCAAGGCTCTGGCTTTGCCACTTGCCGCCGTGTGGTCAGGGGCCAGACGGGGAGGAGGGCCCCCCGGGGCAGAGCCGCCCGAGACGCAGCACGTGGGGGTCAGGCCTCAACCCCAGCGTGGCCTCTGGTCAGGTAGCGTCAGGAACGCGGAGGAAACGGGCTGAGTGCTGCTTCCTCTGCACAAAGGGCTCCCACACCCTCCCTCCCCTGAGGGCCGGCGCCATGGCCGCGGGCAGGGCACACAGTGAGCAGGCGGCCGAGACCGATGGACTCCAGGCCCCGCCCATTCCCTCAGAGAACAGGCTCCGTGGGACCGACCAACCACCAGGGTTGCCACACAGATGTCTGGGGGTGAGGGCCTCAGAAAGGCCAACAGTGCCCCGATGACCTCTGGGCATTCGGTGTCGTGCAGCCCCCGCCGCCCATGTTGCCCGGGCGCCAGAGTTCTACCTCCTTGGTGGTAGTAACGTGCTTCCGGAAGAGCCGAGATGAGGAACATGAGACAAAGGCAAAGTGTTAGCCGGGAACAAAAACAACCCCCCCTCTTCCCCCCCCCGGTCCCAGGGCACAGTCAGGCCAACCAGGCCCTCGCGTGCCCCCCACGGCTGCCCAGCCCTCTGTCTGCCTTCCGGTGCCACATGCTGGGACCCGCCCACCTCCGGGCCACCCGCTCCCCTCCCCCCCCCTCCCCTCCCACTCTGGGCACACAGGCCCTCGCGTGCCCCCCACGGCTGCCCAGCCCTCTGTCTGCCTTCCGGTGCCACATGCTGGGACCCGCCCACCTCCTGGCCACCCGCCCCCCCCCCCCCCCCCCCCCCCCCCCCCCTGCGCCCCCCGCCCCCTCCCCCCCCCCCTTC
>NW_027532747.1:845936-903442 GCF_008692635.1 Crocuta crocuta | reverse complement strand
CCTCACCTTCGCCCGCAAACCTCCGAGCCGGCTCATCGGTCCCTCCTACCAAACCCACAACTTCTCCTCCCGCTGCCACTCCCCAGGTCCATTCCACAGTTTTCCCCACCGAGCTCAAGACTCGTGGGTCCCACGGGCCCCTGGAGCCTTCGCCGCGGGCATCCCAGGCTATCCCGGCCCGCCATTTCCTCAATGGCACTCACCATCCAGCACCAAGGGACCCACTCCCCTTCCCTGGCTTCCTGCCTTGGTGAGTGGCTATCCCTCCAGCCACCTACTTCACTGGAAAACCTGCCTCCGTCTAGAGGTCTCCTCCTGTTTTTCCAAATGTCTCCCCCTGTCTTCACTCTACTGACCTCCTCCTGCTCTCGTTCTAGAAACTCTCCCCACCTTCACTCTGGGTATCTCTCCCACTTTCATTGGAGGTGTCTCCCCAGCTTTCGTTCTAGATGTCTCCCCCACCTTCATTCTAGATGTTCTTTCCACCTTCATTCTAGATGTCTCCCCCGCCTTCATTCCAGATGTCTCCCCCTGCCTTCGTTCTAGATGTCCTCCCTTGGCTTTCATTCTAGATGTTCTCTCCACCTTTGTTCTAGATGTCTCCCCCTGCCTTCACTCTAGAGGTCTCCTCCTGCCTTCATTCTAGATGTTTCTCCCTGCCTTTGTTCTAGAGGTCTCCCCCTGCCTTCATTCCAAATGTTTCTCCCCGCCTTCATTCTAGATGTTCCCTTCCGCCTTCATTCTAGATGTTTCCCTGCCTTCATTCTAGATGTCTCCTCCCTGCTTTCATTCTAGATGTCTCCCCCACCTTCATTCTAGATGTCTCTACACCTTCGTTCTAGATGTTCCCCTCAGCCTTCGTTCTAGATGTCTCTTCCTGCCTTCATTCTAGATGTCCCCCTGCCGGCTTTCATTCTAGATGTCTCTCCACCTTTGTTCTAGATGTCTCCCCCTGCCTTCATTCTAGATGTCTCCCTCTGCCTTCGTTCTAGATGTCCTCCCTCGGCTTTCATTCTAGATGTCTCCCCACCTTCGTTCTAGATGTTCCCCTCCGCCTTCGTTCTAGATGTCTCTTCCTGCCTTCATTCTAGATGTCCCTTCTGCCGGCTTTCATTGTAGATGTCTCTCCACCTTTGTTCTAGATGTCTCCCCTAGCCTTCATTCTAGATGTCTCCCCCAGCCTTCATTCTAGAGGTCTCCCCCTGCCTTCATTCTAGACGTTTCTCCCTGCCTTCATTCTACATGTTTCTCCCTGCCTTCATTCTAGATGTTCCCCTCCACCTTCGTTCTAGATGTTTCCCTGCCTTTGTTCTAGACGTCTCCTCCCCGCTTTCATTCTAGATGTCTCCCCCACCTCCATTCTAGCTTTGTTCTAGATGTTCCCCTCTACCTTCTTTATAGATGTGTCTCCACTCCTTCACTCTAGATGTCTCCCTCTGGCTTTCATTCTAGATGTCTCCCACACCTCCATTCTAGATGTCTCCCCACCTTTGTTCTAGATGTTCCCCTCTACATTCATTCTAGATGTCTCCTCCCTGCTTTCATTCTAGATATCTCCCCACCTTCATTCTAGACGTCTCCCTCTGCCTTCGTTCTAGATGTCCTCCCTCGGCTTTCATTCTAGATGTCTCTCCACCTTTGTTCTAGATGTCTCCCCTACCCTTCCTTGTAGATTTTCCCCTGCCTTCATTCTAGAAGTCTCCCCCTGACTTCATTCTAGATGTTTCTCCCTGCCTTCGTTCTAGATGTTCCCCTCTACCTTCATTCTAGATGTCTCCTCCCTGCTTTCATTCTAGATGTCTCCCCACCTTCATTCTAGATGTTCCCCTCTGCCTTCATTCTAGATGTCTCCTCCTGCCTTCATTCTAGATGTCCCCCCTGCCGGCTTTCATTCTAGATGTCTCTCCACCTTTGTTCTAGATGGCTCCCCCTGCCTTCATTCTAGATGTTCCCCCCGGCTTTCCTTCTAGATGCTTCCCCCCCAGCTTCGTTCTAGAGGTCTCCCCCCTCTGTTCTAGAGGTCTCCTCCACCTTCACCTTTGTGTAGCTATCTTCCCCCTCTTCAGTCTAAGTATCTCCTCCCATCTTCCTTCCTTAATGGATCCCTTTTGCCGCCAAGTAAACCAGCCCTGCCTTTCTCCATTCCCTCTGAAAGCTGAAGATGCATCCATTCTCCATCCCAAATAGCTCAGAAACTCAATCTCCCACTTCTGGTGATGTCACTGACTCTAACCTGGGCACATGTGGGTGCCACCCTCCTCCATGGCCAGAGGCTTTCCGTCCTCCTCAGATGCTGCCCTGGGCCTCTGGCTCCTGTGTACAGACGCCCTACCTGCCTGTCTCCTGCCTCCCCTGCCCCTCCCCCCCTCCAATTCTGAGCGGTTCCCTGCCGACTCTGGAGGCCTTCTCGTTGGCATCGATGTCCTTCTAGAGGGTCTCCCGGAGCTCCCACGGCCCCTTCTCTGCCCCACGAGCTCCCGTCCCCCCACGCCACCCCCTAGAGTCTCCGGCTCTTCTTCCTTGTGCCTCCACCACGGTCCACCAGTGCCCGAAGGGCACCGCCAGCTTCACGTGCCTTTCTGCAGGGGTCCTTCCGTGGGGCCCTCCGCCAGCAACTCCCTCTCAACCCCAGCGCCGGAGTGGCCTCTCCGGCTGCCCTTTCTCCCTTCTGCCGTCACCATTCCACTCTGGCCACCGACACAGTCGCTCTTCCAAGAAGCTGAAAACCATTTCAGACCCAACCCACCTGTGCCTCTTAGCGCCCCCTCCTGCCCCTCAGCCCGGCCCCCGGGTCAGCCTCACCAGGCCCCTCCTGCTCAGGGTGACCACTAGCACCACAGCCCCGCTGCGGCCAGCAGCGCCGCCCATCCCCGAGGCCCTCTCCTGCTCACCGGGCACTCCGTCCGTGACCCCCGCTCTCCCCACCGCCCTCGGCTCACCGGCCACGCTCCACGCTGGAGCTCAGCGGGTCACGGGGACCCAGCGGGCCTGGGGCGCGCTCCAGGGCCCTCTTCCTCCTGCACGCTTGCCTTGGGAGACCGCACCAACGCTGGCCAGACTGCCCGGACGCCCCGCCACCCCTGACCCCCGAGAGGGCTCACTCCCGCCCCGCCGAGGCTGCCCTAGGCTTTACCTTCCAGAAGCCCCTCATCCAGTCCCTGGTCCCCATCATTATTCAAACAGCTACGTAAACTCCTCCTTACCTCCTGCCCATCCTCTCTACTGCAATTCGGTGATTTTTCCAGAACATATAGAAGCCCAGATTTCTAAAACGCCAAGCCCATTTAAAAACCCATTTTTTGGGTGACTACAGCTCACCGGAACCTGGGCTAAGCATTACCTCATCTAGTCACCCTAAGAACCTTATAAGGTGGGAATGTTACTTTCACTTCGTTTCTCTTAAATGAAGAGACAGTGGCTCAGAGGAACCCAGCAACTCGCTCGTGCTTAACATCTAGTGAGCAGGGCCAGCAGTCAGGTCTGAGCCTTACCGTAGGCCCGCCGGCTCACCGCGTCCCCACAGCCCTTGAGCAGCCCCCATGTGCCCTGGGACTGCCATCTGTCATCCGTGTTAAGCCGTGCAGTTGACGCCACTATGCCACCAGCCTGAACGCCCTAAGGGGGCAGCCGTGTCCCTAGCACCTCGCTAGCTGAGTGAGGGTATCGGTCTGGTCTCTAGGCCTCACTCTCATTTGTCCCCCCCCAACAGGTGAACCATGGGGAGTACAGAACATGGCCTAAGGACCTAGGGGCTCCCGTCTGTGACTGTTCCTTGTCTCTGGTTGTGACCCCCCGCCCCCCCATCCACAGAGGCAAAGCTCAGTGGCCTTCCCTGCCTGCAGGAGCCTCCTCGACACGCCCCGGGAGGCACACACACCGTGGATGCTGGCACATCCACCTGTCTGTCTCCACCCAGGGGCTGGAGGCCCCGGGGCAGGTGCGCGGCTGGGGCCGGCTGTGCCCGCGTGACCGCGCACGACACCGCCGCACAGGGGCGTCCGCAGGGAAGGGAACGTAGCTTCATGGAAGGGCAAACGTGCCACGCGTTCACCCATCAGTGCTCCCAAGTCCTAGAGCACGGCAGCCCTGCTCCATGTGGCCGCATCTGGACGACACAGAGGACGCGGACGCACCCACCGAAGCTTGCAACGTCTCCACTGCATTCCAGGCCCTCGCGGGCCGGGGAGGCAGGCTTGGGGCCGCAGGATGGAGCCTGGGCTGGAACAGCCCCACAGCCTCCTGGGCCCAGTGACAGGTCGGGGCTGAAACTGCCTCTGCAGGGAACAAAAAACCTGGGCCTCCGACGGCCACGGCCACGGCCCGGAGGCAAGCAGACCCTCACGTCATCTGAACCTCTCGATCCACAGCTCGGGACTGTCTCTGGCTTTCCTGTAGCACAGGCGTTGGCTTAGGTCAGCCAGGATTGAGAGTCTGTCACTCGCTGACGAGAATGCTGTCTAGAGAACACAATGTGGGGAGATGGCGGCCAAGGGCCCCTGAGAACTACGGGCGCACACGTGTAGGCCGGCGGGGCAGGGGGTCTCCCGCCAGAAGTCACGTCTTTCTCAGAAAGAACCCCAGAATGCAACTTTAATTGGCAACTGGGTGCAGATAGAGTTAGTTAGGATGAGGTCATTCTGGGCTGGGGAGGACCCCTAATCCATTACGACTGGTGTCCCCATGAGGAGAGACACGGGCGCAAGGGGAGCCTGGAGACACGCCTCCAGTCANAGGCTGCGTTTCTATCTCGCTCAACAGCACAGGCGGAAAATGCAACCTCCTCTGAGATGCCGTGCGGGCGGGCCTGTGGGCCTGGTCGTTCCGAAACCAACGCCCGCCAGCGCCCACGGCGTGCCAGGTCCCAGGCACAGCCACCACACGCCTGCCAGCTGGGCGTTACCGCCCCATCTGTAGATGGGACCAGGGAGGTTAGGTGACCAGCCCAAGGTCACACAGGAGTGAGAGGGGGCTAGGAGACGAGCCTGGCGGGCTCGGCTCCACACTGTGCCCATTTTAGCTCTACTCTGCCTTGCGGAAATCGCAAAAAAGTCCCGAAGAAGAAAACACCAGGGGTACAAAACAGAACACCCGAAGCTCGCCCCAAACTACAAGGACGGCAGGGTTCCGGAATGGAGCCAGGAGCTGGCGACTCAAAGCAGGGAGTGGGGGAGGGCTGGCAAGGGGGAGGGCTACAGGCAAGCCATGCCCACAGGAGGAGGAGGGAGGGAGGGAGGGAGAGATGGAGGCGAGACTCTACGGAGCTGATGAGAAAGAGCAGCGTCAGCCCGAAAGGTGGGAAGGAGAAAGGAAGGGAGAGCCACAGTGCCAGCCCGGGGGCCAGCTTCAGGCAGGGCGGGGACAGCACCTCCTGGCGGGGGTGACGTGCAGGGTCACCCCCACCTGGCAGCGGGCAGGGACGCTCTCGCGAACAGCCCGGCTGGCCCTATGCCCGCACGCGCACAGCGTCCTCACATGCGTGGCCCCGAGCCTCCGTGTGCTCTTATTTAATAAATGAAATCTCATCAGCTTATCCTTCTTCCATTATCACTGCTGACATCAATCTGATAATGTTGGCCTGGTGTGGAATTGGCTATTATATGTCCTCCTGATATTTAATTTCAGAGAAACATCGGCAGGGGGTGAATATATGGAGCGGGCTTTTTATTACGGGCCGCGGTAAGGAGATTCCAAGTGAATTAGACATTCATCTTCGTCAGGTCCAATCTAGCCGTGCGGGAGAGGGTTTTGCTTCCGCCGGGGCGAGGGTTGAGGGGCTGATGAGCCCAGCTGGTTACCAAGGACTCGGTTAACTGGCCGCTATTGACGATGTGCCGTTCAGCCCGGGTACATGGAGCCCAAGGATCCCGCCATCGATCAACCTGCCACGCGAGATCGCTGTCAGCTGCTCGAAGCTGGCCTCCAGCTGCCCCGTCCCTCGGGCGGGAGGCGGCTTTTCCGAGAGCCAGGGCTGAGCAAGAGGGCCCTTCCGCTGAGAGCCGAGGGAGTGCTCTGCTCCCAAGAGGAAAGGAAACACAAATTGGCCCCTGCCTGCCTCAGTCAATGCAGGAGAGGCTGCTTGTGACACGATCCTTCCGAGGAGCATCACTACACACACACACGCACACACACACACACACACACACGCACACACACAGCGGGGAAAGGCCCAAGCCTGGCTTTGTTCCCCATTGAGAAACTAACAGAGGATGCACACGTCGCCCCCGGGGCCCCTCCTGAGTCCCTGGACGTGTGGGATGGACATGGGCCGGTGCCCTCTGGCTGTTTGTGATCAGGGAGGACCCAGCAGGGGCGTAGGGTCTGAGGAAGGCTACACAGAGAGCTCCTGGGGCTGAAGAGCCTTCTGGCGCCGCTTCTGCTCACGAGAGGCCGGCAGCGGGGGTCTTTCAGTGGCCGTGGCCGTGGCCCCGGTGAGGGGGGCTACTGCTTGCGGCAGAGTGCACAGTCGGCAGTGCTCAGGGACACACGGTCGGCCAGCCCGGCATTCCCCAGAGGGGGAGACAGAGTCAGGAAGTGGACCCCCGGGGTCCCCTGGCCCTGCGCAGCCCCTCCCTTCCCGCACCTGTGTCTCTGAGCCCCTGCTTCCTCGCACCTGGGCAACTTCTGGGGTGTCCTGGCCGACTTCCCTCCCTCCCTCCGCTCTGCCGCTCCAGCCCGCCTCCTTGCTGACACCAGGGGGGACCCAGGAATCCCGGGGAAGGGAGGCCACCCGTCCGGGCCTGCCCTTCTGGCTCTGGGCTCAGCCCTGCTGCACGTACCCACGGTCCAGGCTCCCCGAACCTAGCAGACCAACCTCATAGCAACGTTTCACTGGGAGTCGAGATCCTCCTGACTCGAGGATCCACCCAGAGCCACCGGCCTTTGCTGGCCATCTGCCCCCACTGCCCCACCTCTCCCTCCTCCCACAAAACCCCAGCGGCCGACCCCGTAAACAAAGGGCACCTCCTCCAGTCAAGGAGCGACTATTTGCTGAGGGCCTACAGCGCACCAGACCCTCAAGGGACAAAGCCTCGGCCCTGCCCTCAGAGACCCCGCCTGCCTCCCCGGTGTCCTCTGCCTGGAAGAGAGCACCCCAATCCAGCGTGGCCTCTGCTCCACGGCCCTGCTCGCCTGTGATGGGCACCCACGAGGGGGCTGGGCTGGACAGCTGTGCTGAGACCCGGGCAGGGCGGCCTCCCCAGGGGGCGGGGCCACAGCTTACGACCTGGCTGCAGGGTCCTCAGCGAGTACTGAGTGGGAAGCGGATATCTCACATCCACCGAGAGAAGCCTGTAAGGCAGGCTCTGGGGCTCCATCTTACAGGTTTGTGGGCAGAGACCGCATCCTCCAGCCCGGCTAGATGTCTGCCTGGTCTGGCCTGGGGCTCCGGTCACCTGCAGGCAGGCCCTGGGCCACCGATTCTGAACCTCTTTGAAGAGGCGCGCCTGTCCTGGGCCATGCTGCGTTAGCTTCCAGCTGTCCCTCATCTTTGCAGTTCATTCTCCACGCTAGCCTCCCTCAGCTCCTGCCTGGGCCGCAGCGTGCCTCCCTCCTGTCCTCAGTGACTCCTCCTCACCCCCACGGCCTTGGGGGAGCCTTCTGAGGGCCCGGCCCTCGCGGCTTCCCGCCAGATCTCCGAGCCCTGAGAGCCGGCCCCGTGCGGCCCCAGGACATCTTTGTAGCAGTCAGATACTCCACGCCGACTGCAAAGGAACAAACCAGCGAGCCTCCCTTTGGGGGCTGGACAGGCTGCACGTAGCGTGCCTGCCTGTCCAGGCCTTGGCCAAGGCCACCTTCCCTGGCCCCCGCACAAGCAGGGTGATCTTGCGGGCTGTGTGACACCCCAAGCCTGGGGGTAGGGAGGCCGGCGCTTTCTCCTCAGCCTGTCACCGGAGTGCGAGACCAGGATTTGCGGTGCTGTGTGCCCTGGGGACAGGGCTGGCCCTCCACAAAGGACACAGGGACAGGGAGGGGAGAACTGAACTTACATAAGCTGTCACGGGAGCCTCAGACAGAAACACCTTCTGCTGATGTAAGCAGGCCCGGGTCACGGCTCTGGCCACACCCGCTCCTCCCTGGGGCCTTCCCGCAGGTGCCACGCAGGCTCTGGCCAGCCCTTTCCCCATCGCCTTCCTGTACTCACTCCTCAGTGAGACCCAAACGGAATTCTCGAGCCCACCACACCCCCCCAACAAGCTAGTTCCTGTCACCGGCCGGCTCTACCCTCACACACCTGGCCTGGGGCTCAGGAGGCAGGCCTCCTCTGCCTCGCCTCCCGCGTTCAGCCCGCACAGGCCACACTCCCCCTCTCACGGCCACCCACCGGGAGTGCATCCCTCCGGGGGGGCCTCCTCCCTCCCGCTCCCCCCCCCCCCAGAACAGCCCCGCAGCTGGGCTGTGCACTACCAGTCAAGGTAAGTGGTAACTCGGGACCTTATTTCCTTCACCCACTCGCACACAGTTCTTTTCATGGTTGTCTTTTAAGCAGCAGAAATGTTTTATCAGCTGAAACCTTGAACATAATCTCAATGAATACACAGATTAATACGGGGTGCCCCTGCGAGGCCTCGAGGTGTCCCCCCCCCCCCTTTCCCCTCAAGCACATTCAGAAACTGGATGGCTCAGATCAGCCGCGAGGGCCTCCCACGCCAGCCCTGGGTATTCTGAGCAGCAGCCCCAGGCACTGGGCCTGCTTCACGTGCGGGAGACAAGCAGGGTGGCGGCCCCTCCTCTCCCTGCCCCTTGGATGTCACCGCGGACAAGGAGGGGACTGTCGGCAGTGTGCTCTTCACGCACCCAGAAAAGTCAGCAGCCTCGTTCTTGGCTTTGCACCCGAGCTCACTTCCCTTGGTGGGAACAGAGTCGGCCCTGGGTCCGTGGAACCCAGTGAGACCTGGGAAAGAACCTGATCCAAGGCGAGGAGGCCAAAACCAGCAAGGAGGGGGGGCGTGGCGGGAGGGGGCTACGCCTCTCCGTCCCAAGGATGCCGAAGGACTGCAGCGGTTTCCTGAAAGCAAATAGCGGGCGTCTCTTCCTTCGGGCTTCCTTTCCCCACCCAGCAGAAGCTGGAGGAAGGGGGTGGCGAGGAGGACCCATGGGCAATGGTGGCGGCCAAGTGCCGCTGGGGCAGTGGCTGGGGAGGCAGAGGCGGTGGGAAGAAGGCAGCCAGAACGGCTGTGAGGAGCACAAGGCTCAGGGATCGAGCAAGCACGTATGTGTGTTTAGGAAAACAGGAGGCTGGCCTCCTACCCTCTGAGAAAGGCGCCCTAATCACGGAGGGGCTACAAAGGANTCTCTCCTTTTCCCCCTAGTTGGGAGCGGGGTGGGGAAGTCTGGCCAAACGAGTCTAAATTCATCTGAAAAAAAACAAACTGGAAAGAGATCGTTGAGGTCGAAGAACTTGTTCTGCTGGATATTTGTTTCAAGTAACTGTGGCCGCGCAGTGTTTTACACATATTTAACATGTGCAGGATTGGCCCGGCAAAAGAGTCCAGGAATAGACCCAAAGAGTAACTTAGTGTATGGTTGAACAGAATGTTATTTTAATTCTTATTATTTTTTAATGTTTTATTTATTTTTTACAGAGAGAGAGACAGAATGAGCAGGGGAGGGTCAGAGAGAGGGAGTCACAGAATTTGAAGCAGGCTCCAGGCTCTGAGCTGTCAGCGCAGAGCCCGATGCGGGGCTCGAACCCACGAACCGAGAGATCATGACCTGAGCCGAAGTCGGACGCTTACCCGACTGAGCCACCCAAGCGCCTCTGGACAGAATTTTAAATTAGTGCGAATGGGACAAAGGACTCCTTATTTGGGAAAACACAAACAAACAAAAAACCACCTCAAACAGGTAGACTGTACTTCACAACTTACACCTAAATATATCACAGGAAGAGGCATTGGGGGCAATAATTTAATGACAGAGAATAAAATCAGAGCGGTACTAGCTCCTGAGGGAGAAAGGCCTTTGTAATACAAGTCACAAACAGAAAAACAAACAATAAACACATTGGATCCCTATCCCCAAATTAGCTTCGGAAGGGCAGGATATTCGACAGAAAAACAGTCATAACACAAATGAAATGAACGAGATTATTAACACTATCAGACAGAGGCCTTTTGAAAAGGACTAGGGGCGCCTGGGTGGCTTAGTCGGTTAAGCGTCCGACTTTCGCTTGGGTCATGATCTCGCGGTTCGTGGGTTCGAGCCCCGCGTCGGGCTCTGTGCTGACTGCCAGCTCAGAGCCTGGAGCCTGTTTCAGTCTGTGACTCTCTCTCTCTCTGACCCTCCCCTGCTCATGCTGTCTCTCTCTCTCTCTCCTAGAAATAAATAAAAACATTAAAAAAAAATTTTTTAAAAAGGACTAATAAGGAGAAAATGGGCAAACGCCATACGTGAGCCACCGATAAAAGAAAAATGGCCAGTAACATGTAAAAGGGTTTGATTTAACATTTGAAGACATGAGGACCTTTAACAGTGAGAGACTCTGCTTGGTTTTGGTTTTGAGATTGGCGAAGCGTTTTATAGAAACACTTTTATAACCCTCTGCTTGCAAAGTCTCAGTATCACTAGTGTGAAAGCTGGTATAAAACCTCCATTGCTCTGGTGGCCAGTGGTTAAGATATATATTTTATATATAATATATATATATAGGGTTTTTTGTGTGCATCTGTTGACCCAGTAATTTATCTCCAGCAGGATTTAAAGATTTTTTAAATTTGTAAATGCTTATTTATTTATTTTGAGAGAGAGAGAGAGAGAGAGAGAGAGAATGAGCAGGGGAGGGGCAGAGAGAAAGAGGGAGAGAGAGAATCCCAAGCAGGCTCCACACTATCAGCATAGAGCCCAACACAGGGCTCGATCCCACCAACGGCAAGATCATGACCTGAGCCAAAATCAAGAGGCAGATGCTTAACCAACTGACTCACCCGAGCGCCCCTCTCTAGAAGGACTGAAACAAGGGCACAAAGACAGAGAAGGCTGTGGGTCATGGTATTCATGACCTTCGGGGAAATAACTGTAAAACCTCCAAGGATCCATCAATAAGAGATTGGTTACTTTAGTTCTAGAAGAAAAAGATGGTAATTAAAAATGAAGATGCAGGGGCATCTGGGTGGCTCAGTCAGTTGAGCACCTGACTTTGGGTCAGGTCATGATCTTGTATGGAGCCACTTTGAATCCCGTCTCTCTCTCTCTCTCTGCCCCTCCACTGCTTGTGCTCTTTCTCTCTCTCAAAAAATAAACATTAAAAAAAAAAGATTTAAAACGACACTGAATGACACGGAAGTAGGTTCATGGCACGGGGATGAGGAGGAATGGAAGACACTGGAATGGGGTGTTCTCAGGAGCTCACGGTCCTGTTATGTGCAAGAGTGTGTCTGGGTTCTTAAGGGCACAAAGTGACGTCACCAAAACGTGAGCATGGGGAGCTTTGGGATTTTTTTTCTAAACTTTTTTTGCATTGTTTGATTTTTTTTCCAACAGTCAGGTATTGTTTTTCAAGTCAGAAAACGTAATGATTTTTCATTCTGAAAAACTGTAGCTATATATGGTCATCTGAATATTTTTTTTCGTCACTGATCGTTTTAAGATGCTACAGTAAAAACCATTTCAGACAGTAAGTACAAAATCTACACGTAAGTCCCAAGAGCAGTGCCTGTTCATTTCTCACAGTGTTATTACGTGGATGTCCATATGGACACAGCCACACATTACGGGGGACCCAGATGGATGGGCACGCAGAGTAAAGGACTGCCTGCACACAGTAGGGACTGAACATTCAATCAGAAGGTGCGAATAAAGGTTGTCCTTATCTCCGACATTCTAAGGTGGAAGTTCCAAATCGATTTGCTCAGAGATAGAGTCCATGGAATATGTGTATATTCTGCCGCATTTGTGAAAAGATCAGTCATGTTATTTTAGCTTCCCATCTCGTTCCATCACTGCCCAGGTAGGTGAGAGATAAAATTCATGCTTTCTTCACCGTCACGAGTCACAGCTGTCACACGCCAGTGGCTGCATGGCAAGGAGCCATCTCCAGGCACTTTCCTTCTCTACTCCCGCCGTCTGTGGCTCTCCCCCCACGCCCGCCCCACCCCCGCCGTGCACACACGTGCACACGCATGCACGCGCAGACTGAGGCGGGCTGGAACAAAAGGCTGAAATGAGCATGAAATCAGGTAGAGAGGAATGCAATTTCCTGCACTCGGGTTTAAAAATCATCAACCGACCACAGATAGGCTGGGGGAGCTGGGGTTCAACAGGCTTCACGCGCCGCCTCTAGAGTTATCTTCCTGAAACACACAGCGGATCACACCGTTTCAAAGCTCAGCCACTTCTGATGGCTTCCCGAGGCCTCGAAATAAAGTGCGAGCCGCTGGCACGCGCCGTCCCACCGTCCGCTCCAGCTGTGCCCCCCGGCCACACCCCCCTCCGGGTGGTCCACCCTGATGCAGCTGGCGTCTCCCGCTCGTCAGCTCTCTCACCTCGGGCGAGCCCATTCGCTTCAAGGGCTCTCAGTTTTACTGTCTACAGAGCAGGGAGAATAAATGAGATGATACACTCAAAGCGCCTCGCGGTTTGCCTGGACCACAGGAAGGGTCTGATAAATGCAAGTGCCCCCCCTCCTGCGGTCCTCTTCTGGGCAGAGATATTTACAGGGGCACCAAAGAGTNTCAAGGACGATGTCCCTGTGAGGCTGGGTTGGGTCGGGTGAGGCCGCGTTCCCTGGGAGCGTTCCTAGTTCAAGATCACCCATGCGGTCAGGAAGGACAGAACATGCGGCCTTAAGGCCTACTCTCTGGAGGGAGGAAGGCTCCCACAAGCCGGGAGCGGCACCGAGGAGGGCTGCCGCACCTGAGACAAGTGTCCCCTCCTATCTCAGGTCGGCGCCGCCACCCTGCCTACCAGCCCCCAAGACGTCGGGTGGGAAGTTCGCTGAGGGCCCTGGTGGAGTGTGCAGGCAGAGCACGTGAGCGGCAGTCATCCGTGGGTCCCAGAGCTAAAAGCAAGATACGTGTTCCTTCCACAACGCTCCGCAAATCCGACCAGGCGCGTCTCGAAATCCTGGAGCTGTGTGTCATAAAAGCTCNTCTGCCCCTCCCCTGACCACGCTGTCTCTCTCTGACTCTCAAAAATAAATTAAAAAAATTAAAAAAAACTTAAAAAAATGAAAAGCACGGACCGTGAATAAAGGATATTATTTTTCTTGGGGGTATTTTAGGGACAGCCTAACTCAGTGTCTAGGATTTAAGGAATATTTAGCTCACAAATGTGGGGCCTGGAAGAATGGACCCTCCTCAGCTGCTATCACCGCGAGGAGAAAATGGCCTCGGCCTCCCCAGTTCCCTGGCGCGTTGCTCTGGCCCCCAAACCAGAGACGCCAAGAAGTGACGTGCAGCAGGCGCACGGAAGGAGGCTGCACCTGGGGGGGGAGGGGGGGTGGAACAAATTCGGGAGGGGGCTGTAGAGGTTGTGGGTCCCCCCTACGTCCTGCCACAGATGAGGAACGGAGGCCCGGCCCGGGAGGTGGCTTCTCGGGGTCACGGGTGCACCCACTAGACGGCACCCGTGTGAACCTAGCCTCCTGCCGGCGTCTGGCCTGACACCCTGCTTCCCCGGCAGTCACCTAGGTGCTGACCCTTCCCACCCAGACGGCGCTCCTGTCAGCGGTGGTGAATGGCGACTCTTCAAACGGGGGGCCTTGGCTCCCCAGGGGGCAGGAGCCCCGTAACCGTGGCTGCGGAGTTAGGGCCCAGACGGGCAGCAAGTCACGGCCAAAGTGGCTCTGCGTGCGGTCCTGCCCCAGGTCTCCGGGCTGTGCGTGCCCGCCTGCGGCGCCCGGACGCCACCCGGGCACAGGGCCTCCGGCGTGGCGGCATGAAGTCCCGTGCCCACCCGAAGAGCCCATGCCAGGCCCGCGGCCTCAGAGTGCCGTGACCCTCCCCCCCCGCAGGGCCGCTGGCACTACAGGCTCTCCTGCCCGAGGCCTGGCCCTGTGAGAGGGTCCAGGCGGGGGGAGGGCTCCTGGCTCTGGGACAAGGGCCACTGGAGCAACTCAGAAGCGGGGACGGATCTGCCAGGTGTCCCCTGGGGGCTCCCCTGCAGGAAGGATTAATCTGCTGGCGGCGGTACAGGCACGTCGGCGGTGCGCCTCAGCTGCAGCGCTCATACCAGTCGTCGGGGCGCTTGTTTAAAATGCGGCTTCCGGGGCCCCGGGCGGCATCCCACCGGCTCGGAGGCACCTGACGCACGGCCGGCCACAGCCTCCGACGACGGACGGCTCGTCAGCGCGGCACACCTGCGGGGCGCCGTGTCCCCAGGGCCGCGGACGGGCTCAGCGGACAGAAGGGTCCGGCGAAGGCCCCCGAGCCACTCCCTGCCCTGGGCCACAGCCAGAGCGCCCTGGGGCCTCTGTCATCCTCTGAGCACGCGCCTCCGCGGCCCCGAGCTCTGGGTCCCTGCAGGGAAACACCCATGCACCCGGGCCCTGCTCCTTCCTCACCCGACACCCTCGTGCAGGTGAGCCAGGCCGGGCCCGGTTCCTCAGCAAACAAACAGGGCAAGAGCGTCTCCCGGTGCCAGGCCGGGGGCAGCGCTCTGGGAGCCCGCAGAGTCGCATCCTTCCCAGGGTGGTCTGTTCCAGCCCCTCCCTCCCAGTGCGGAGAAGCCCAGGGGCTGGGAAGCCGGTGCTGACCAGATCCTCTTTCTTCTGGTCTTTAGCTTGGAGGACTGCAGGGACTGGGAGCTCTGAGGGCCCTAGGGGGCGGGAACGAGGTTGGGGACGGAGGTGGGGGGAGGGGGGGCGCAACCATAAGAAGAACAGAGAGCATGGGGCGTGTCTACCTGAGGTGTTCTGGGGAACGTGGGGGATGGACGGAGGGGCCCTTCTAACCAAAGGTCACCTGCTCTGCAGGCTCAGGGCAGCCCCAGAGTGGCCATAAGGGCCACTCAAGTGAGGTGCACGTGCCCCTGTGACCTCCTAAAGGACCCCGACAACGAGTAGACCTCCGTGCACC
Source organism: Crocuta crocuta (assembly GCF_008692635.1). Lineage (NCBI taxonomy): Eukaryota > Metazoa > Chordata > Mammalia > Carnivora > Hyaenidae > Crocuta > Crocuta crocuta. The sequence continues at coordinate 888,431 of NW_027532747.1, read as the reverse complement.
TGCCTACCTACCCAAGGCCGGAGCAGGGCTGACAGCGAGAGCAGGGGGCAGCTCTGGAAAACAAAGCCAACTCAGTAAGTGGGCCCAAGAGGGAGCGGAAAGGCGCATTTAGAATCCTCACCTCCATAAGCAAAACCTCGAACTGGGTTAAGCAAAAAGGGCATTCATTTGCTGCCTCTAGGAGTGGGGAATCCCAGGGGGACTTCACGGGGGCAGAGGGCCTTTCCCTGGGAAGGGGCAGATGGGGCCCTAGTCCAGCAGGGGCTAGGCCGGCAGATCCCTGTGCCCTTCTCCCTGGAGACCTGCCCCGTGCAGCAAGAATGGAGCCGGCTGCCCAGGGCTTCCTGATGACAAGGTGCCCCAGTCCGGGCAGAGGAGACTAACCGGGCGGCAGGAGAGGGTACAGTGAGGGGCGGGACCGGGTGGGAAGAGGTGTCTGCTGTGGGCTGAGCTTGTCTTGCTTCCAAAGGAGAGGAAGCCATGGAGGCTCGTGGGAAAGAAGGAAGGAGCAGGGACGGACAGAGGTCTGCTTCATCAGTCGTCACAACGGCCCCGTGGGCTCTCTGGACGGTCGCCGTAAAGAGGGGGCTACACTGTAAAGAGGGGACTACTGGCCGAGCTCAACCACCAGTGAGAAGCGTCACCAGGATTTAACTCAGGCCTCTCTGCTTCAAAGCCCCCTTTTCTCATTCCCTGCCGCCTCCCAGGAGAGAGAACATGTCCTAGCGAAAAAGTACAGAAAGTCTTCCGGGCGGGAAGGCGCCTGGCGAGGACCCAGCTCCTCTCCACGCCTGGACCAAGAGAACCTGAGGTCTGGGCCACCAGCCTACCGTGGTGACCTTACAGGACCCTGGAGAATGAGGGACACTGCAACGCTGGAAAGGAAGAGTCTTCTGTTTCGTGGTTTTCAAACCCGGTGCATTCCGTAAAACGGAGGCGAGCCCAGAGAAGATTCTAGAACAGCACAGTAAAGAAGCTGATCCCCGAGCGCTTAGAAAATGGCAAGGTGATCTGTAGGAGCAGACAAGACAGTCCGAAACTTATCATTCCATGCTCTCTTCTCTGCCCTGTAAGAGGGATCCCAGCTGGGACACCAAGGCCCAGCCTCGGCCCACGTGGGTCAGTCTGGCGGTGAGGGAGGAGTCAGGTGGGCTGGGTCCCAGGAACTGTTAGGAACTGGCTGAGTCACTGGACCCACACGGACGAGGTCAGCTTTGAAGGAGGATTTCTAACGGCATTGTGTCTTGACCCTTGTACAACTTCACGTTTTCAACAGTGGCTTAGCTGAAGAGAAGACTTAGCAAGTTTATGGAAGACAGAGTTAGGCGGGATGATGACTATGTCAGATGACAGAATCCATCTATCCAAATAATCACCGTATAGGCTAGACTAAATCTACCCAAAGTGAAGTTTACTCGCGATAAAGAGGAGTTCTTGAGCCCAAGTCCAGAGCACTCAGTAACTGCACACGGACAGAGGTTGCCGGAAGCTTCGTAAGCAGCTCAGTGAGGCCCGGCTAGCAGGGCAGCGGAGAATCAGGTGACTATGGTGCAGCCCAGCGACGGTACCGGGGGCAGAGCCCAGTTTCCAGACAAACACGGGGAGGGCAGCGCTGGACCCGGGCTGGTCAGCCTGCTCTGGCTCCCGGGCCTGCTGCTAACAGGGGCACAGCCAGGCATGCCCCTCATTGGGTGGATTCCGGAATTAGGCATTAATGCTAGAAGGACGGAGCTGAAGGAGAAGGGAAGTGGGACGCGGGGGGAGGGGGAGGGACGTAAAAGTCCCCTTTGAAGGTCAGTAGGGCCGGCATGTTCTAGAAAGTCCCAGGGACGGAGCCAGGAAGCTCCCCAGACACACCACTTCTCTAACCGCCAGGCCCATGACAGGAACCGGAAGCTTAGCGCGGACAGGTGCTGACAGCGGAGCTCATCTTCCAGGGCCGGCAGAAGCCCTGGGCAAGCACCCCAGGAAGGGGCCGCCTGTGTCTGGGCCTGGATTGCATGACCCTGAGTCCTGTGGGTCCACGGATGCCACCAGGCAGCTTGACTCGGAGCCTCATCTCATCTGTGCGGGGCGGGAGTGGGGGGTGACAGAGGGAGTGACAGTTGGAACACTTTAGAGAGGGGTCCTCGGTGTCACGGCCCAGGGCAGATGCCCCCAACTTCCCAGAGAGATTGGACGCTACCGAGAAGGCTGGGAAGCACGGGTCTCAGCTCCCTTGGATCTGAATGTACCAGAAACAGGCCGTTTTTGTAGCAAAACCATCAACCAACAGCCAAGGTCAAGTTGGGCCTCAAGGGTCCACTCCAGCCTGGGTCTGTAGCAGTGGGGTGAGTAGGAGTAAAGGCCAGCCACACCACACAACCACTTCTCTGAAGGTGACCCTTCAGGGCAGCCCTCCTGCTGGGGTGTGCGGGGTCAGAGAGCCTGGGCCGCTCAGAGCCTGCGTCACCCCTGCCACAGGCTTCCTTCCTACGTATGACCTGCAGGCTGTCGGGACCTTGAAACCTAACCTTCCGAGACACCAGCCTCCACTAAACTTTACGGTCCGTTAAAATGGGTAGGCTTTTATAGGGTGCTGCTGAAAACTAAATCCTTCTGGAACATTCCGGGAGACGGTATCCAGCCTCTGCCAGCCTCCACCATGGTGGGTCTTGCCGGCAGCCTCCTGTGCAGCTCAGAGCCCTGTGGCTTGGGGAAGGAGGGGCAGTGTGGTTGACAGCGATCAAATCTCAGGGGAATTCTTTACTTCTGCTACCGTGTCACTACTTGACAATTTCCTGCCCCCGTGCCAGGGCTCCCTCGTTGGGTGCAAGGAGAGCAAGGTGGGTGCCATCCTGCCCAGGCCCATCCTCGAGCAAGACAGGAAGGCCCTGCTTCCAATGAGGTGGCTCCTCCGGAGGCGGAAGTGACCATGAAGAAAGCCAAGCAAAAGCTTTCTCTTAACGTGAACGGGGAGGCAGCAATACTAGAAAAAAGAAATCTAATGACAAGAATACTAAGCCCTAACCTCTTTGCCGACTTAAAACACACACACACACACACAACGATTCCTCTACTGTAATAACATTTAATCCCCAGAAGCTAATCTAAATGTAACACTCCAAAGAAAACAAAAGTGGCTCAAAGAAAAAGAGCCCAGCCAGGCCTCGGGGAAGGCGGGCTTATTCCCAAGGCGAGTCTGCTAATAGGGCTGGGAATGAAATGTCATTTTGTCTTTGTCGAGGGAGGGGATTAACAAAGTGTCGGCTCTAAGTCCAGTTTCCTGTCATGGATCTCTGAGCAGTAAGAAAGCATCAAGCGGAGGCCGGNCTGCAGCCCTGGAGACAACCCCCAGGGTGCCCATGCTCACGCCCAGCCCTGGCCAGGAGCCTCCCTGCCTCTCATCCACTCCTGCCTGGCACTCGGAGTCTCCTGGGGACCAACCGCACCCACCCCGCGCCCGGCGATCTGCGTGGCCCCTTGACCTGCTCCAGTGTCAGTCGGTCCCTGATCCTCTGTCCACGCTGCCCCTTGTACCCTCCTCACAGCGCTCCGTAGAACCGACTACCCCCACGGCCGACCGCGTGGCTGTCTCGCTGCCCCGAGCGCGGGAACCCTCCCCTGGCTCTCGGTGGCGCCCTGGCCGTGCCCGTGCGGGGCCCTCAGCACGTGTCTGCTGAGCGGGTGAGTCACCCTGGCTGGTGGCACTGCAGCGCCTTCCTCGGCGGGCTTCCTGCCCCCCCTCAACACCATTGCCGTTTCATCTCGCAGACGCTGCCAGTTATCTTTCTGAAACGCAAATCCGATCATATCTATTCCCCGCTTAAAAGCTTTTTTATGGCTTGCCGCTGCTATAGGGTGAATTCCAAATTCCTCCGTACGCCCGGAAGGCCCTGCACATCCGGACCAGCCCGCCCCTGCAGCTGCGCCCGGGCCTCGTCCCCGGCCCCTCGGCATCTGCTTGGCCAATGCCCTGCCTGCCTCTAGCACCCCGTGGGGGAGGGTCCCACTCTGGGCCCACTCACACCGACCCGGACCGCAGAGCACAAACCTGAAGCCCTCTGCGCTCTGGCAGGATTAACTGCTCCATCGTCTCTGCTCCCCGGGTGCTAGATTCATAGAGCGCCATAGCAGTTATCGTTCGTTACGGCGGCTTTCCACATGCTCAGTGTACACCGAGGGCTCCAGTACTGGGCTCAAGTACTAGGCACTCAGTATACTCCGAGGGCTCAAGTACTGGGCTCAAGTACCGGGCACTCAGTATACACCGAGGGCTCAAGTATTGGGCTCAAGTACTAGACACTAAAAGTACACCGGGGCTCAAGTACTAGGCACTCAGTATAAACCAAGGGCTCAAGTGCTGGGCACTCAGTATACACCGAGGGCTCAAGTACTAGGCCCCGGGGATACAAAGAGGAACAAACCAGGTTCTTGCCGCAAAAAGTGCATAGTCTATTAGGACGCAATGCTTGAACACAGAAGTGTCTGACGATTCTCCCAGGGGCCCCCAGGTTCCACGGGGCACATCAGAGATGCAGCTAACTGATCTGGGGGGGCAGGCGGCAAGCAGAGGGTGTCTGTGCTCTCAGCGGAGGCGAGGCCCCCATTTCATCTGTCCTGCACGCCGTGGCCAGCACCAGCCTCACCGGAAGCCGCAGATCACCACCACCGAATCCTCACTCTAAAGAGAAGCAATTATAAAAATTCTCATAACCAGCGGTTACGGGCAAGTATAACTAGGCCCTCCCCAATTGCCTCCTGTGGGTGGTGGCCCACAGAACCAGAGCAGGGGCCACGGAATGAGTCACTAGAAGTGAGGGTGGCCGCCCTGTCCTAAGAGAGGTCGAGAGCAAACCACGAGGAAACACCCGCGGAGAAACCCGGTGGCCGGCTGCCTGCCAGCCAGGAGAGGTTGAGACAGGACGATGAGACAGGAAGTGACCCTTCTGTTGTCTGTGAACAGACAGGGAAGGGGCTGCTCTGGGTTGAGAGCAATACTTGCTTTTCCTTAACCGTCTCCAGAGGAAGATAAAGGCTGTACAGCTTCCTTCCCTCAATCATTATGTAATCATCACTCACCGCAAGTCAGGAAGTCCTTCCCTAGATCTAACTTAAATTTAAGTTGTAGGTCAAGGCTCTAGACCTGGTACCAGTCAGTGTCTCCTTCCCAGAGGAATACAGGTGCGTCCTCTGGCCAGGCTTCTCCCTCCCTGCCCTTTGCCTTCTCCGCCCCGCAAGCACTGTGGCCTCCGCCCTCCGGGGCCTCCCCAGGCATCTCTGCAGCAGGTGATTCCTCGCCGGTGCCCAGTGCTCGAGGGTTTATGTGACACGGAGAACGCACAGCTGATTCCCTACGTTCCCTTCGCTCGGTACCATTTCAGCTTTGTCCCGCATCGAAACTTTGGCTACACCTGCCAGCAAAGCCACACTGCCTTCCTCAGGAGTCACTGTCGTCATCTCCCTGCTAACGGGTGGGAAGGCACATCAGCCCAAACCAGGCCAGCAGCGCCGGCAGGACCCGAGGCGGGCGGCTGAGCCCTCACGAACAGAGCGATGGGCGCCTGGAAGGGAACGAGCCCGCTTTCCCCTGGACCCCTGGCTTCCCAGGAGCGGGGGTGCTGACCCCAGGGTCCCGGCACATCCATTCTGGCTTCACCCAGGATGGTAGCTCACCTCCACCTCATCTGTCACAGGTCACATCAGATTTCTTAACAGGAGCCACAGCTGAGGACACGTAAAACCACAGATCTACTCCAACAGCCTCAGTCTTTGATGGAGGGGAAGGTCAAGGAAAGGGCACCAGGCAAGTTAGAGGCCCAGCCCTGATCAGAAGACAACATACACATATACGCACGCGCACATACACACTCATACTCATACTCACACTCTATATTCTTATTAGTTTTTAATTACACAAGTTGCACATAAGCATATATATACGTGTGTATGTATATATATATACATATATATATATGGTTTTTTTTTTTACAGGACTAAAAACATGGCAGATGTAACTAGTCCCTTTTGGCCCTTTCATAACACCTAACGCCCTTGAACCGCCCAGGAGTAGCTGCTGCTTCCTGTTCGGAGCGTATCCTCTCAGACTTTCTTCTCTACACTCCCCCCGCCCTCCCCCGGTGGCACGTCCCTGCCGAGGAGAGAGCGTGCCAGCGTGTGTGCGTCGAGGGCACACACACAGTGGACACAACTCGTGTTTCAGCCGGCGAGCTCTCAGAAGCGCCCCTGCTAGCACCCACGGTGCCCGCTCATCCTGCACCACCGCTTGCTCTTCCGGCCACGAAGAGCATGCCCTTCCGGCCACGAAGAGCATGCCCTTCCGGCCACGAAGAGCATGCCCTTCCGGCCACGAAGAGCATGCTTGTCCGCTGCCCCAGTCACGGCGGCGGGGCTGCTTCCAGTCTGTCACCTCCGGGCCCGGGGCTGCTCGTGCACACGCACAAGGTTCTCCGTGGGCCACGACCCCCAAGGAGAGCTGGGGACCCCGGCGTCTCCCCTCCTTCGCGGTTCCAGACCCAGACGGCCGCTGGTCGCCCCTGTGCCGAGGGGCTGCACCCCCATTGGCTGCTGCACTCCAGTCTCTCTCTCACTGAAATGTGAGTTTCTATCCAGTAATACCTACTGTTTATTGAGTGCTTATTATGTGCTCAACAAATTGTCTCACGATGCCCTCAAAACAACCTTCAGCAGCCAGGGACACGTGTCTCAGAGCACTGACGTCATCTGATGCAGCCCACACACCGGGCAGCGTGGCTGGGAAAGCACTCACCCCTGTGACCTCAAGCCCTGCCCTAGGCGGGCCCCCCACACCCTCACCCCCACACGGGGCCCTGCGGCACACGGAAGAAGCCTCCGCAGAGAAGGTGCTTAGACAGCCAACTATGTGATTTAAATCCCAGCCCCCAAGTCTATCCTGTAGGCACCAGCTCTTCCTCCGGCCCCACACGTGCTTGGTGAGTGTCTATCACAATTCAGTCCTGGGCCGGGTGCTGGGGATGCGGAGAAAAGTACGATTCTGGATGAACCTCTGGGGGAAGTACACCATAAACAGAAGAGTTGCTTATGGGGGATATTTTGAAAAGTGAGCATCATCTGCAAGGAGAAAAGAGGGGGCACTCTAAACAGGAAAGAGGGTCTATAAGGATAACTCCCTAGATTCTGCCTTCTGAAATCAGGAGCCAGCAGTCTCTCACTGGGAAACTCAGTCTTCCGAAGTCACCGGATCCCAGGGTGGCAAAGAGGTTCACCGTGAACGCCAATCCGGAAGAGGTGATACCTGCGGCCAGTCTTGAACTCGGCTCAGGGAGGGGCTGCCGGAATCCTCTGGTGACGTCTGCCAGGGGTAAGGGTGGGGCGCAGGCAGGAAGCTCCGGGGGGAAGCCACTGAGGCTCTCCACTGAGGCTCTCTGAAGGTGGCCCACCCACGCTTCCAGAACCAGCCCAGGGCATTGGCCATATGCAGCACCACCCCTGTTGAGGAATTGCCTCCGCAGGCATCTTTCTCTTGCTTCAAAGGAGGCAGAACTCTGACCGACGCTGGAATGGGAGCAAGTGCCTGCAAAGAGCCCAGGGGAGGGAGGGACACACACACACACACACACACACACACACTCTCTCTCTCTCTCTCTCTCTCTCTCTCTCTCTCTCTCTCTCTCTCTCTCACAGAGGAATTTACAGCACCAGCCCTGGGGGAAGTCAGTGAATCAGCTAATCAGCAAGCATAATCAGCAAGCAGCTAATCCCCTTGTCCTGCAAATTCCTGAGAAGGAAGTACCTCTGGAGAGTAGAAAAGAGCTAGACTCATAGGGGCCCGCATCAAATCCCGCTCTGGCACCACTGGCTGGGAGTCCTTGGGCACTTCTGTGCAGCCTCACAGTCTGTTGACAAACAGGCACCATCAATTTCCCTGCTTTACTGACCGGCACACTGGGCCTGAGAGGTAAGCTGACTCAGTTTCCAGAACCGCAGCTTGGGGCAAGAATGGCATCTGCCGTAAGAACTTGTGAGGAGCAGACCCCGGGGGCTGTGTAAGTGCGCAGCTGAGTAGCTGCGTGCAGGTTTTTAAAGAAATGTAGTAACTGAACTTTGATCTGTTAAATGAACAACTAACTGCCTGTTGATTCCTTAGCCTCTCAAAGAGCCACGTGCCCCAGGGTAAACCACGTACCACATGTAAAGTTCTGAACGGAAAATGCTCCTTTCAAAAAGTTATGCTAGGTAAGAGAAGTGAGAGACACACAGCTTTTGAGATCAGCCTGATGTGAACATTATCGAGATGAATTAAGATAGAATTCGATCTCATTTGGGGTTCAAATAAGTAACTGTTGTTTTAATAGGTAATCGATCTGTCATTAGGTCACTAAGTAGAGCACCTGAGGATATACCAGCTCAGGTGAGCCCAACCCCTCCCCCACAGGCTATCTGATAAGCCCTGACTTCCAGGTGAGGGGGAGCCCTCCCTTGCTGGGCCCCAGCAAGTCTCCGCGTCCCCATGTCCACATTAATCAGACCTCTCGGGATCAAAGTCCTTACAGCACAATGACTCAGTTTCCGGAAACAGTTAATAACCTTCTTCCTTTAACTCAATTGTCCTGACTCTTTGAGAGGGGGCCCTCTGTGAGGCCAGCGGGGGACGGTACCCGTTTCCTGACAGGGAGCCGTCGAGACAGGCTCTGAAGGAATCCCACGGGAAGGGGACTGAAGGCTGTCATAAAAAGTAGATGTGACACAATAAATGCAAGATGTCCCCTGGGGTCTTCATCTCGTCCTTCAGAGGATACAAACAGTTCTGCCCGCGGTGCTGGTGTGAGGTAGAGGGGCGTGCGCGTGTGCCTGTGTGTGTGTGTTTGCATGTAAACACACTTTGGGTACTTATTTCTATCCCAACGATAGCATCTTCCAGACCAAGAGTGTCCAGACCGTGAGCACCGGCCTGGCCAACGACACTGCTCTGCACGGACGCTCTGACAGGCACCTTCGGAGGCATACGGCAGGCCGAGCGGGCGCAGGGCAGTCTGGCGGGCCCGAGGCAAGTGGGGAGGGCCACCCGTGCCCTGGGTGCCTGATGCTCTAACCACTGCTGGGTTGACTTTGCTTTGTGACTGTTTCCTCGAGCTGGCGTGGCCGCTGGCAAACAAATCATCCCTCAAGAGTTACGTCAGGATGTGTGCTCCCGTCTATAGTGGAGGAGCTTGGGGAAGAGCTACGCTCCACTCTGAGGGAGAAATTTTAAAAACTGAAATTAAATAAAACCCGTTAAGGGGCGCCTGGGTGGCTCAGTCAGTTGAGCATCCAACAATTGATTTTGGCTCAGGTCAGGATATCGGGGTGTGAGATCGAGCCCCGTGGCAGGCTCTACACTGAGCACGGAGCCTGCTTAAGAGGCTCGCTCTCCCCTGCCCCCACTCCGCCTCTCTCCCTCTGTCCCTCTCCCCTGCTCGCACACACTCTCCAAAATAAAAAAAAAATCTGTTTAAGGCATCCGAGGAGCAAGACAAAGAAAGCGGTGAGGGCCAAGATCACGAAGGGGCGGGAACTGCAGAGAGGCAAGCGCTCGTTCCTGGAGTCACTGGTCCCCACTGAGTTCTTGGCAATTCTTGGTGCAGGAAGAGAGGCTGAAAGTTGGGCAAACAGCTTCAGCTAAAGTGCAGAGAAGCCAGCTTCTGGCAACCTCACGGGACTGTAGACAGACAACATTCCCTTGGAGTTCAAGGCTGCCAAGGCAGCTAGGCCTCGAGGGACCAGCGAAGGGAGCTAACCTACAGTGAACCAACATGGTGATTTTCCTCTTTTAAGACATTTGTCACATTCTTGAGCTTCTCAAAGGCAAGAGGCTAAGGAGCCAAGTAAAAGCTACTAAAAGGCAAAGTGGAAACTTCAGAAGTCTCACAGAGCTGAGGGAGCACAAAGAGAGGCTCAGAGCTCACCAACAAAGGAGGTGAAGCAGAGCCCTGGGAAGCCATGCCCTAGGAAGAAGGTACATCAGAAGTAGCCTGAGCTTCACCAAAACTGCGGCAAGCCTCGGGTCAGCCCGGTCCCTCAGGTGGCCGCCAGTGACGATACACTCCAGAGCCTCTGTAGCCCCGGCACAATGCCTGGCATTCGATCAAGAATTACCAGGCACACAAACAAATAGGACCAAGAACGTTTTTAAAAAAGGCAACAGAAACAGACCCTCAGGTGACTTCAAAATAACTACATCTAATAGGTTCAAGAAAACAGACGGCAAAACCCAGAATCTCATCAGAGACTGGGAAAAAAAAAAATCTATTTGAACTTCTAGAATTGAAAAAAATGCATTAATCGAAATTCAGAATTCAATAAACAGGTGTAAAAGAGACTTGACACATTAAAAAAATTAGTGAAGTGACAGATCAACAGAAAAAAACTCAGGTGACAACATGAACATTTTACAAAATTGATGAAAAACAGAAAAAACAAACAAACATGTAACTTACATTCCAGAAAGGAGGAAAGATAAAACAGGGCAGAGTCTTGTTTGAAGAGATAATGGCTGAGAAATTTCTAAAACCAAAGGACATGAAACCCCAACACATGAACCCCAAGCAGGAAAAAAGCAAGAAAATTGACTCCTTAGGCACATGATAGTCAAGTTGCTAAAAAACTAAAGACAAAGGAAAGCTAAAAGTTGAGGAAAAAAAGAGGTAATGAGCATATCAATAGCTGACTTCTCCAGGAAAAAACAGGTATCCAATCAGAATGTAAAGATAATTTGACGGGCCACAAGAAAGGATTGCTATATTCTTTAAACTGAAATATATTTCCAATCAAAAATAGAGAATTTATAATCAGCCATACTATACAAGAAGAAATACTATAGAAGTTTTGTATTTAGAAGGAACGGGATCTCAGAAAGAAACCATAAATCCATAAATCGGTAACGATACAGAAAACCTGAACACGACTGCCTAACTTAACCTGACAAACACAGACTACTACACTCATTGGGGGAACACACATTCTTTTCAAATGTACACAGAAGGCTTCCAAAAATAGATCATGTACATGGTCACAAAGCAAGGTCCAAAAATTTTAGAGGATTTACAGCATGTTCTGTGCCCATAGAATTAACCTGAAAATCAATTATTAAGAAAATAACGAGAGGGGCACCTACCTGGCTGGCTCAGTTGGTACAACATATGACGCTTGATTTCGGAATCGTCAGTTTGAGCCCCAGGTGGGGGTAGAGATTCCTTAATAAATAAAAGGGTTTTGGGGGGAAAACGTAACTAGAAGACTACCGAATATCTGAAAATTAAGCAATACCTTTTGAAATAACCCATGAGTTGAAGAAGAAATTAGAATAAAACTTAGAAAGTTTTTGAACTGAATAAGGACAATGCACTATATCAAAACTTCAGGGTGTAACTATAGAGAAGTCAAAACCTTAAGTGAACAGATTCACAGAGAAAGAAAGCTGACCCGGCGCTTCATTGCTTTTAGGATACAAGTGAAATCTCTAACAGGTTACAAAGTCCTGTGTGGTCTGGCCTCTCCTGACTGCTTAGAGTTCATTCTAGTCTGTCTCTTCTCATTCATTCCTCTCTACTCACACTGGCCTTTCAATTCGTTGAATATGCTAAATTACTTTCTACCCCGGGGCCTTTGCACACGCCAAGCCTTCTGTCTGAAGTATTGTTTTTCCCCTTCCTTTCTCTGGCCAAAGCCCTCTCATAGTGCAGGAGTCCCTTTAAAAGTCACTTCTCTGAAAAGACTTCCCAGCCATATGAAGTCTGTGTTAGGGTCCTCAGACACATGCTTTTTAATTCAAAGATTGTCTTTCATGGCTCATTACTAGAATCAATCATTGTTTGGGCAATTGCTTTTTGTGCAATTAATTTAAAAATATCGTCTGTCATTCCCCAAAGGCTCTAAGCTCCTTACTGACAGAAACCAAAGCTGTCTTGTTTATCGTTTTATCACCAGTGCCTCGCATGGTACTTGGCAAACAGTAGGCACTCTATACATGTATGTTAAATGAATAAATGAATACACGGACATCTAATTAGCCACCTAAGTAACCAGTCCATTTACTCCAAGTTGTTCAAAGACGCTCGCTGTCTTGGAAGAGGACTGTCACTGCTGTCAGCACTTGGCATTTATTTCTGTGGCATTTACGATGCAATTTACAATCATTTGCGAATCCAAGAAATCTCCCCATTGAGGATTCGGCCCTCTAGCCCAATGTTTAAGTAAAATGACTTCTAACTCTATGCTGCTTCCTGTTTGCTCTGTTTGGGAAAAGAAAACAACCTTTTTTTAGGTAACTCGATGTATTTGTGAAACCTGTGCCACGCGGTTCCGAGCTAGGTGCTGCGAGTGACTCGCGGGACGGCCACTGTTGGCAACGGTGTCCCGCCGCCACCGCAATTTCCCGTGTGCCTCCTCACGCAAAGCTCGGGGGGGGGGGTATCGTCTCTTCTGCATGGGAGAGCATCATGCCCAGGGTCATGGGGGCGGCCAGGAAGAGGCAGGGCAAGGGCGGGCTCCAGCTCCGCCGCCAAACCCCCCTCACATGGGGGGCCCCTCGAAAGACAATCGAAGCCACGACCGACCCCAACCTGGAGCGGAATCAGGGCCAGGGAAGGGGCTTATTCCCCCCTTCAGCCTCACTTCTGCTGCTGCGAAGCTACGACAATGGTAAGCGAGAGGATTCGGTCGAGGGCCCTGCAGGGCGCCTCTCATTTACTTCGCGCGGGAACCAGCACTGATGTTCAGGGGACGCTGTACACCTTTGGAAAGCCTTTCACGTTGCGCAGACCAAGACGATACTCGCAGGGAAGACATGAGGCTGAGAAAGGAGAGGACGGCCCGTCGGGGCAGCAATCAGGGGCACCGGGGCCCAGGAGGCCGGCTCTCAGGACGGTGGGCCCTGCGGCGGGCGACAGAACGGCACGTCCCTCACAGCGAAGCTGTCTGGCTTCTCCCCTGAGCGTCCTCCCTCGGCGGGCTGCTCCAGGGTGGGGGGAACGAGGGAGGGCTAAGGATCCGGCATCATGGCTCCCAGGGCATCCCAGGGGGTGGGCCTGGGCAAGGGGCTGCGCCGCGGCTTTGCCCATTTCCGGGATCACATTACTGGGGTGGCTTTCAGCCCACAGGCTCCGGGGTGTGACTGCTTCCCAACGTCTCCCTCTCACTGACCGCGATTCTGAGTCTTTCTCGGCCCTGGGATGAGCCAGCCGGGCGCGAGTCTGAGAGGGCAGCTGGAACATTCCATTCCTAGGGGTCTGTGCAGCTCAGGGCACTTGCTTCCACCCAGAACCCCCTGTGGGATCCCAATAGGCAGGTGGAAGACCTTTCCAGTCTCTACCTGCCTACTGGAACGTTCTTCCTTCGAGTCCCCTATCACTGCTCTAGGACTTGAAATCCCAAGATAACTATATGCTGTTTCCAAAAGCTATCTGTGGTCACTTCCGGCACTGCGTCCCCTGGTCTCCGGGGTCCCACGCGGCTCCGGCACTGCGTCCCCTGGCCTCCGGGGCCCCATGCGGATCCAGCACTGTGTCCCCCTAGCTATGGGGGCCCCACGCTGTACCCTACATCTGTCCTGAGTCTATCCGTCCCCACTGCTCCTTCCTGGTTCCTAGCATGCTTTGTGTCAGCAGCTGTATTTATAAGCGCTTTGACACCTCCTCGTCATCCAAACCTCCCCCGATGGTTCCTCTTTGGTGCCACACCCCACCCCTCGCCAAGCGGCACTGTGACCCGTTTGCCTGGGGAACACGCTGCTTTAAGCCTGGGAGGGAAAGGCCCTTCCTCGAGGGAGGAGGAGGGAGTCGGCCTGGTCCCCAGAAATCACCTTCGCACAATGGACCCACGGCTCGAGTCTGGGCTCTCCCTTCCACAGCAACCCTCCCGTGACCTCACCCTGAAGCAGGGGCACCTGTAATGGACACACTGCACGCGCCTCCATCCCTAACGTTCTGGCCCCGACGCCTCCCTCATGGCGCAGGAGCATGACAGACAGGGGAATGACGCTGGGGCTTGGCGCTGTGTGACCCGAGCCAGCCAGCACTGTCCCCGAGTCCTCCCGGGAACGAAAAGGGAGCCCCCTGAGCACGTCAGCATGCCAGAGGTGCATGGCTGGGGACCAGGCGCCCGCAGGCGCCCTCAGTGAACAGGCTGCTCTGAAAACCACCTCCACAAGTGGGGGCCGCACAGCAACACCCCTTCCCCGACCCCCTCGAGAGCCTGACGGCCAGCCTGTGGCAGGGCCTGCAGTCCTCGGCGTCTGAGACAAGTCTGCCAGCTGGCCGCAGCCCCATTCCCGCTGCCAGGGAGCCGGGGAGGAGTCAGGGGTCAGCTGGCCAATGCTGATGACCAGTGGCTGCCTCACAGCCAGATGAGCAGGGAGCGCGGGGCACACGGCTGTCCGTGTTACGGAGATTTGGAACCAAGCAGGCGGCAGCCAGTTCGAAGCCCCGTGTTGGTGAGGCTGAGTTCACGGAAAGTAATAAACAGGGTCTTACTTTATGGCGCCCTCCATTTTTGAAGCTGCCTCGTGGAACTGCTGTGAAGACAGCTGATACATGTCCGCATTCTGCAAGGAGAAGAACAGAACTGATTACCAAAGACTGAAACCTCCCTCTGGCTCCCACGGGAGACGCCGCGCTGAACATCGACAGATGCTAATTTCGGGGCCAGCATCAAAGCAGGTTCATGACTGATCCGCGGCTTAGGTCCGGCCCCCGCCACGGCAGGCCAACCACGGCCACAGAATCCCAGAGCAGCAAAGCCTGGAAGGGCCGGTGGATCCCCCGGCTTGGGGGTCGGCAAGCCATCGCCCGTGAGCACACCTGGCCTGCCACCTGATTGGGCAAGTAGAGCTCTATCGGGACACAGCCACACTCCTGATCTGGGTACACATCCTCCGTGGCTGCCTTCGCAGTGCAGCAGCAGAGCTGAGTAGCTGAAATAGTGACTGCAGGGGCTGCGCAGCCTAAAATATTCACTAAAGAAAAGGTTTACTGAGATTTGTTCACATCCAAGCCCCGTTTCATAGGTGGCCTCTGCTGTCTGGAGGTGAAGGTACTTGCCCGCAGCTGCACAGCAAGCAGGTGTGCCCGGGCTGGGGCCCCGGCGTCTGACGACCAGCGGGGCGCGGGCTCCACTGCCCGCCGTGGCCACCACGCTCCCTGGCCTGCTGGTTAGCCCTCCATCCTTTGAGGTTGCCCCGGAAGTGTGCCATGCAGAAGCAGGCTGGTGCAGAGGCCGGTCCGGCTGGCGGCATGACCCCGCTGAGAGGAAGACCCGGGGCCGTCACAGCACGACTCCGGGTCGGTTATTCCCATGTCTCTATGTCTCAGCGGCTCAGATCCCAGCATGCACCACTTGCTTCCAGAAGAGGCTGCCGCAAACACACTGGCCCCACTAGGCGCCACCAGCCACCACGCTCGAGCCGGAGAGCCTTGAGGCTCATAGTGAACGGACTCTTAGCCGCAGGCGGTCTGGAGGGGGACACCCCAGGAGGCCGCCCACGACAGGCTGGCGCTCACACGTCCGCAGTGAGGGTGAGGAGGCAGCACGGATGCCGTGTGAGGCCTGCCTCCCATCTGCAGGCCTGGGCCAGAGTTTCCATAGGACCCGGGTGCGAGGGCTGGTTATCCCCACTCCACAGATGGGTGAATGGAAGCTTCGGGCTTCAGGTGCCTCCCAGAGGCATGGGCTAATCCTTACCAGAAGCTCGAGAGGCAGGTAAAGGGACCCTGAAGTCACAGAGCCACGCCCCTGCGCGGGACCGTCCGACGCCGAGCCTGGCTCTCCCCCACTCCACCATGCACAGAGATAGCCTGGCCCCAGAGGAACCAGTCGCTCCTTGGACAGAATGGAAAAGACGACAGGTGCTCAGATCAGAGCCGTGCGGGGGACGCACCCTACCCCCGAGGCACCCCGTCATCCGTCTGCAGAGAAGGTAACCCTGGCAGGGCTGGAAAGCAACGCTCCTAGGAGCCTACAGGGCACTGAAGGCGGAGTTTGGGTGGGAACCCGGCCCTCACCCCCATCCTGGTACCTGTCCCTGGGAAAAGTCAANGGAACCCAGGGAAAGGAATTCTGCCTGGGGCTGCGCTGGGGTGAGCCCACTGCTGGGCTGCTAAGTGAGCCTGGGCAGGTGCTCGGCTCTGAACTAAGGAGGTGTCCGTGCCCCTCCCCGGTGGCCCCAAGGCACGGCAGACGGGGAATGTGACCGCTCAGGCACACAGTGGGCTCGGCACGTGTGTGGGCTCCCCGGCCCCGCCTCCCCGCCCGCGGGTCTGCACTGGTCCCGAGCTGCCCCATGTTTTCTTCCCGGAGCCCTGAGGTTCCAGAGATTACAACTCTGCCTCAACTGGTCTGATGTGCGGCCACCGTGGAAGGTGCTGGGGGGNGACGCGAACACAAGTCCTCTCAGGCCCTGCGTCCGGCTCCACGCAGATGCTCCTCCGCGCCGCCCTCGACAGGGAGCATCTACATTCAACGTGGACCTTCCGTTCCTGGGCCCTCACGGAAGACCACGGGGCCGCACGCCCACATTTTAATTTTCGCTTTGGCACATGCTGTGCTCTGTGGGTGAGTCACTTCCTGGTGTTAAGACGGGGCTCCCCCTCCATCACAGGGGGGCCGGGACCATGTGGGGCGGTGCCGGGCTCACAGTGCCCACCCTGTGCACTGCGGCCACTGTCACAGCACCACTGAACTTTCTGAGGCCAGCACGGGCCTCACAGAGCTCTCCACCCGCTTGGGCTGGTTCTCTGCCCCGAGAAAGCCTCCGGGCTCAGGCCTCTCCTCCTGGGTCACGTGTCAGGCCGCTGTCGTCTAGGCCCGGGGCCTGCCAGCGGCCTTTCCAAGGGAGTCCCCGCGGCCCAGACAGGCTGGCAGGAGCCTGGCACCGCTGTGCCGGCTCCGCATCTCCCTGCACACGGCCGGCCAGGGCGAGCTCAGCAAGCAGCCACGGCGTCTGCGAGCGCAGGCTGAACGTGTGGTCGGCGAGATTTGTCACAGGAAGTGCCCGCAGACCAGAAGCGGTTGTGACCACCCCGCTGCAGCTTCCTCTATCGTCTCCCAGCGTGACTCAGAGGAACCCCCCCTGGGGCACCGCCCTCCCCGCCACCTCTGCCCCGTCACCCGCCTGAGCAAGCGCTGGGACCATGTGCCACCGTGCGTCCCCTGTGCTGCCCACCTGATGCCTCGGGAAGGCTGCGCCTGCGCCCGGCATCCGCCAGGCCCCCCAAGGCTGCTGCAGTGCACCCTGTGGATGCCTGGACCCTTCCCCTGTTGAGGGGCGGCTTCGCTTGGGGGCCACCCAAGCGCACACCACCTCCCGCCAGGTGCCATAGGTTTCCAAGGCAAGCTCGCCCCCTCACGGCCTCCCGGGTTCCTGACAGCGCCGTGACCAGATCACAGCAGGCTGCTCGCCAACCGTCCCCGGTGCCATGGGGGCACCGGAACGGGCACCTGGTGGACACCATCTGCCT
This sequence comes from Crocuta crocuta, assembly GCF_008692635.1. Lineage (NCBI taxonomy): Eukaryota > Metazoa > Chordata > Mammalia > Carnivora > Hyaenidae > Crocuta > Crocuta crocuta. Next base: position 870,960 of record NW_027532747.1, on the reverse strand, counting down.
GACTTTTGGGAGCTGGCACCTGAATCGAGGCCTAGAAAACTCTTTTTATATCAAATGGTGTTTTTGAAAAAGGCAAAAAGCACAAAGGGTTGGGGCGCCTGGGTGGCTTAGTCGGTTAAGCGTCCGACTTTCGCTTAGGTCATGATCTCACGGTTCGTGGGTTCGAGCCCCGCGTCGGGCTCTGTGCTGACTGCCAGCTCAGAGCCTGGAGCCTGTTTCAAAGTCTGTATCTCCCTCTCTCTCTGACCCTCCCCTGTTCACGCTGTCTCTCTCTATCCTAGAAATAAATAAAAATATTAAAAAAAAAAAAGCACAAAGGGCAGGGGGGAGGAGGGCAGCGACCAGCAAGCCGCTTGGCCAGCGCGGCCCCGGCGCTCCCCATCACTCACAGCGTCCGAACGCGGTCTGCCCGTGCGCGCCCACCGCCCGCTCCTCCTTCCACCCGCCCAACGGCACCCCACGGCGGGTCCCACTATCATGGCGCCTTTACCTCTGCGCGAGAGGAGCACATCTGAGGAGTGCGTTCCACAAGTCAAACTCTTGGGCCTGAGGGTACATCCATTTTGACCGAAGTGAGTCTTACACGATGAACAGAAATGGGTCAATGATGCGGGTGGGTCGTGTAAACAAGGGAGAGGGAGGGGCACCACAGGGTGGATGCTCTACTTGGACCAGGGGGAGACAAGACAGCCCGGGACCTGGGCATCGGGGGCGGGGAGGCGTCTCCACTGCAGCCTGGGAGCCTGGACCTCAGCCCACGGGCTCTACTTTCACGTGCGGGAGAGCCAGGCGAGGTGTGTGTTTCGGAGAGAACACTGGCGGCTGTGTGGACGGGGGAGTGCGGTGCCGGCAGGGGTCTGGAGGCAGTGCTGTGCCCTGAGGAGTGGTGTCACCCTTCCCTAGGCCGCGGGGAGAGGCCCCCAGTGCGCTGCACTGGCTCCCCACAGTCAGTGAGCACCTGGAGATCGTGAGCCACTACTTCCGGATGACTTCTCCTCCGAGTTAGATTCCCGATTCTGGAATCTCTTGCCCAGCCCGATAAACAGCTGCCCCTCCCCACCTCCTCCAGCTGCTGAGAATGCACATCTAAAACCGGAAGACCTGATCTCCATTAATTCAATCTGCCATTAAAAATTAAATAACGTGAGTAAGAAGGTGTGAGTGTTATCTCTACGGGTTTCAGAAGTCACGGCGTTCCTTCAATTACTTCCCAGGCAGTTTTCATATTTCATACTGTCTGATTTCTCCAAGGGCCTGGGTTTGCGAGATCAAAAGAGAGCGTGACGGTGAGGGAGACACAGTGAGAGGGTCCAGAGGGGGACGGCGAGGAAACATGGTGAGGGCCACAGAGGCGGTCCTGCTGCCCCCGCTGAGGGGCCGTGAGGGACCAGAGCAGGGCAGGGTGTGGCGGGGGGGCGGGGGAGGGCCTGCGCTAACCCGCTAGCAGTGGAGAGAGGGGTAGTGGTCCTGGAAGAGAAGACAACAGAGGTCAATGTGATGGTTGGCAGGGGAGTGGCTCCTGGGCTTGAACCCCCCTCCCCTGGGGCCGTGTAGACATGCCTACTGTGCGCGTGGGCCTCTGCAGGGTGTCAGGGGAGAGTGCCCATGAGGCATTTCTGTCCGACAGGAAAGACTGAAGAAAGGCCCAGGGACCATCCCAGGATCAAGTAAGGCATCTGGGGCAGGTGGGATGGGTGCGGGCCCTGCGGTCAGAAGGCAGCCCCCAGAGCGGTCTGGCACGGGCCGGCACCTGCCCTCCGGCCTGCCCCCTCCGCCTCCCTTCTGTAACAGGAGAGCGGTGGCAGGGCCTCCTGCGTATGCTGGTGCGGGAGCTGGCAGGGATGCCAACGGGATAATGCCTGTAAAACGCTCAGAACACTGCCTGGCACACACTGAACGCTCAATAAATATTTTGAGAACTTAACAGCCAAACGCGTATGAACCAGCAAAGACAGCTGGATGAGAGATCTGGAAATAGTGAAAGAGTGAGGGCGTGGCGTCCATGAACGGAGGGGTTTTTGCCTGTTTTGCTCGCTAATCTATCCCCCAGGGCCTCGAACCATGCCTGGTACCTGGTAAGCCCTCAATAAAGATTTGGTGCATAAACAGAGGGAGAGGTCGGTACTGCTGGAGAAGAAGTAAAAACACAAGCGGGATGTGGTCGTTTGTTGGTCGATCGAAAAAGTCTGCCAAGCTGGGCTCTGTGCCAGGCGCCCTGCGGGCACCAAGGAGAGCCCCCACACCATCCGATGGGGACCCATCACCCACAGATTCACCAGGAGCACTCAGGCCAGGCGCTGTAGCAGGGACTCCCAGATAGGCCGGCCCCTTCTTGCCCAGAGCAGTGCTTCAAGAGCGTCCAGTCTTCTGCCACAAGAGGACACGGGGCTCAGAAAGGCAAAGGATCCCACACTGGGGGCCAGAACTTCAAGGGAAAGAGGCAGGNCCCCCCTGGAAGAAATTTAACAAGCCAAAGGCCATACATGCAGGATTCAAAGCCAATGTGTGGTTACAGGTAGAACAATGAGAAGCCTAGGGTCCTGGCTGCCCAGAGCAGGGGAAGATGGCCAGCAAAATCCGTGCAGGCTGTGGAAGGGCCCAGAGCTGAAGGCTCAGAACAATCCCAGACGCTGAGAGGACTCGGAGCGAGGACGGGAGAGCCCCATCGTGAGGCGCTGTCGAAGTGGCGGAGAGCCGGTCACTGGGGAGACGCGGAAATCACCCGCCTAATTACCAACCTTCTCGATGCTCACAGGAACGCTACATTTTAAGGGGAGTGAAAAAACTTAATGTATTCAGCATCTGAAGAATCTCTGACTTGAAAAGAATAAAAACCACAAAGACGAAATGCATGTGAATCTTCTGTAAAGAGTCCAAAGAGTCAACACAAAAATTTCTAAATCTCAGGATGTGTGATCAGCAACAAAACTGGTAAAGGAACGGAAATTCAGTTTTGTTCTGTGGCTAAACAGCTGGTTCTGGGCAATTTATGAAGTCACACGACGACACCCTTGTCCCCCTCCCTCCTCCTGGGTGCATGTGGAGAAAGGACCCCTCTTTCCAGACCTGCTCTGGCACCTACCCTGGACGGGGGTCCACAGACGACAGTCTTTCCCTCCGCTGCTCGCGCTCAGCAATGTCCATCTGGGCTCTCTCAGTGCTGGAGCGGCTCCCTTCCACGGTCTCCTCACTCCTAGGCCCACCATCTGTCACTGCCACCTACGGTCAGGCCACACCCAAGGCCTCCCGCCCCCAGGACGGCCCTAACTGGGATACTCCTGCACCCCCAGACAGCCCCACCTGGGACCCCCACCCCATATCCCAGGACAGCCCCACCTGGGACCCCCACCCCCCCATGCCCCAGGACAGCTCTGCCTGGGATCTTCCGTCCAACCTCCAGAAGAGCCACAAACCTAGAGCTCGAACCGCAGCTGAGCTTTCCACACAACTCGTAATTCTCCGTAACAGCTGTCCCGACCTTATCTCGAATTGCTGACTGAATTCCTTACCTTGAATCCTACTGTGGGCAAGCGACTGTGTCTCAACTTCAGAGGCCCGAGAAGCTGCTGCCAGGCACCAACTGGCACACTCCCCTAGTGGCAAGCACGCCTCTGGCCATGCCCATGACCCTTCACCCCCAGAGTAGAGCCCACCATCCCGCCGGGCTCCCGGGCTCCAGGGTCCACGGTGGCGTGGGAAGACGGTGCCCTCTCCCTGTGCCTGTTCCCTCCGGGTCCCATGGGGAGAATGCAGACCCATCTTTCAGGGGTGCCCTGAGGGTGCGGTGAACAATGGGTACGAGGCCACCCAGGGTGTCAGGGCTCGTTTGTTTCCTCCATTCATCCCAGCAGTATTTACTGCGTGCCTACTGTTCACCATGCCTGCCGTGCAGTCAGAGGCACAGCAGCAAACGGGACGTGAAAGCCTTGCCTTCACAGAGCTAACAATCTGGAAACGGAAGAACAAGAAAACAACTCAGAAGTGCCATCGAGAGACACAGCAGGTTAAGGGGATGAGGAGCAACGAGATGGGGTGGGGGCTACTTGGAAGAGGTGGACCCGGGCCTCTCAGCCGGGTGGCTTGGGGTGGACGTGAGCAGCGAAAACAGGATTCCGGGATTCCGGGGAAGGACCGACGGCAGAAATGCCCTTGACGGGTTCTTGGGCAACGAGGGGCGCGCGGCTGGAAGACGTTCAAGACGAGAACAGATGCAGAGAAAAGGCAGGCGGGCTGGCAGGAAGCCACTGGAGGGTCTGATCAGGGGCTGATACGATCTGATTTCCACTCTGGAAGGATCACCGGCTGCTGTGTTACAAAGAGGCTACTGGGAAGAGAGAGTGGAAGCGGCCAGGCCACCTGGAGGCCCCTGCAGTGACCCCAGTGGATCATTTCCCGAGGGTGTGACAGACCGCGACCCCACATCGGTGCTGGAGGACCAGCCTCGCCCCTCAGGGTCGGCTCCGCAGAGCCGGGAACCTTCCAGAGACAACCTGCGGAGGGGCCCTGGAGGCCGTGGGGACAGGAGTAAGGGGCTCAGGACAGCAGCCAGGCTCATCTAAGCCCGGAGTCCCGCAGCTTGGCCGCAGAGCCCGTTCCTGAGCCTCAGCTGGCGCCCGCACTCCCCTCGGCCCCGGCTTCCGTCAGCGATACGACCCCAGGCTCACGTCCTCTCTCCTTCTGCCTGGCAGTCTGCGTCCCGGGCTCTCCTCCTCCTCGAACCTCCTCTCGCATTCCCTCGTTCCGTCCGCCCCCCACACCTCCCGCACTGCCCGCCACCCCTGCCCGCCCAGCGCCTGGAATGGGGACCCGCCAAGGGTCGCTGCTTCCACCCTCCCGGGGTCCTCAGATCGAGTGGCAACCAGATGCGGTACCTCTGCCTCCTCGGGCCTCTCGGGGCCCTTCCTTTCCCCCCACCGTCACTGCTTCCGTGTGTCCCTATTACCCGAGGAGGGCGTGCGGCACGCGCACACCACACCGGCCCCCCTTCCAGCTCACTCCCATGCCGCCGTGGGAGCAGTCAGTCACTACGCCCCCCACTGTCTGCACAATGGCCTCTGACCCTCCCTAATGAATGACCTTGGCACGGCCCCCGGTGGGCTCTGCCCTTCGTCGGCAAGGACTCCCCATCTTCCAAGCCTCCGTCGTGTTCTCTGTGTTCTTTCTTCTGCCGATTCCTCCCTGCCCACCTGAGAAAGTCTGATTCGGGCTCTGAGACCCCACAACGTGCCCTCCGCTGGCCGATGTCATTCCTCTCCCACCTCCCGGGCCACACTGATGTTTCCCTTCTCGGCGCTCTGTCCCACGCGCTGCGGCGGCGTTTCCCACAGTGCACTGCAGTCCTCCGCTGACATGCCTGCGTCCCCAACTTGGACAGGGACCCAGAGAAGCCTGCGGTCAGCTTTTGGACTTCACTGATCCGCACTTCGAGAATGAACAAGGGTCTTGTCATTCCTCTTGCTCTGGGCCTCGCCGATCCCCAAACTCTGTCTTCCCGATCCCCTCTGGCCTGAGGCGGCCAATGACCTTCTCCCTGGCGGCCGCCAGGCCTGGCCCAGCCCCCTGGGATCTGCTCTCATCACAGCCCTGAAGCCACGCCCTGTCGTGTCGCTCCCCACCTGTGCCCCTCCCCTCCTCCGCCACGGACATCCATCCTGCCCTTCCAGGCACCCCTCGTTCCCTGGACATCTCCATGGCGTCTCGCCTGACGCACGGGGTTGGCTGCTATCTGAGCCTTGCAAAAGTGTGAACTGCTAATTAAGGTGTTGTGACAGGGGCTGTGTAGGTGAGACCCTCCTGGAAGTATCTGCATTTGTGAAAAGTCAGAGGGAAAGGATCCCTGTCACTTTCTGCTCTGCCATAAGAAGAGCCTAAGGCTCGGAGCTGGGTTTCGGGGCCATGCCTCTTCCCCTCCTGGCATTTTAGTCGTTTCTGGGGTAGGTGTGCGTGCATTGCTGTGTGTGTGTGACTGGGGGTGGGACTTACCAAGCTCTCCTTACAAGGGGGCGAAGAAACAGAGCCTTGGGCACCTACACATATATATGTACACGCCACACACACACACACACACACAGTAAAGCATGAGATAAACATAAAGCTGCATTAATTAGCAATAACGGCACAGGTTTTTCAGAATTTTGATTTACACTGAATACTAAACATTAGCCACCAGACCTCTGATGAGTGCTGATCTTGACCGGAGAACTTCTCTCTGTTTAAAAAAGTTTCCCTCAAAGTCTAGAGCTGCAATATTACATGGGTTTCAGGTATAGAACACGGTGACGGGACATTTGAATGGACTGTGAGATGCTCACCATGAGACTTCCAGTTACCGTGTGCCACCACACAGAGCTGTTATGACACTACTGCCCGTATTCGATATGCTGTACACTACGTCCTCATGACTTACTTCATAACTGGAAGTTTGTAGTTCGTGATGTCCTCCCCTCTCCTCTGGCATCTATCCGTTTTCTCTATTTGATAGGTCCTCTTCTCCAAGAGNGGTGGGGGGGGGGGGGGGGGGTGGCGGAGAAGACCTACCCCTCTGGAGTCCTGGGTCATTTACTGGGTGACCCAGGCTGGGAAGGACAAAGGCCGCCTGCTGCCCGGAACACACACACCAGGTGCTGTGGCCCAGGGCCCCCTCAGCTCTGTCCTCATCCCCTCTGGCCTGCGGTGGTCACAGCCCTCTCCCTGGAGGGCCTCCAGGCCTGGCCCAGCCCCCCTGGGATCCGCTCCCATCTCGATGGCAGCGACAGTCCCGAAGCCACGCCCTGTTGTGTCAAGGGCCACAGCTCCACAGGAATCTGCCACGACTGTGCAGCGCTGACGTGCTGCACGGCGCCCCACATAACAGCTGAGTGACAGGCCACAGAAAGGGCCAGTCAGAGGTGTGGGGTCAGCTCCTGTCCGAGAGTCTGCAGGGAAGACCCCACGTTAGAGTGTGTGAGGGGCCGGGAAGACTGGATTCAGGGGAGTGGGATCATTCAGGAAAAACTGCAGGCGAAAGTACAAGAAACAGTTAAAGGCAAAAAGATCAAGGCTCCGTTCAAAGCCATAAGTGGGGGCGCCTGGGTGGCTCAGTTGGGGAAGCGTCCGACTTCAGCTCAGGTCATGAGTTCGAGCCCCGCGTCGGGCTCTGTGCTGACAGCTCAGAGCCTGGAGCTGCTTCGGATTGTATCTCCCTCCCGGTCCCTGCCCGTCCCCCGCTCGTGTTCTGTCTCTCTGGTGAAAATGAATAAACATTAAAAAAAAAGGAAAGTCATACGAGAACAAGATGTTTTTTAAAATACCTTCGGTGTGCGGAGGGTTAAGCATCCAGGGCCTGGGTGGGAAAGCTTGGAACCAGGCTGAGGCCGGGCAGGAGATGTCGAAGGAGGAGGGGAAGCAAAGAGATTTACGTGGCTGCTAAATACAGACGGCATTTCACCCAGACTGAAGCCGCGTGAGGTGGACAAGGCCGGGGCCCGGCAGCGTGCCTGCGGTAAGCAGGGCTGACAAGGTAATCTAGCGCCGTAATCACTCCGTGGTGGGATGTGGAGGGAGGCAGGGCCGTCCGGCTGCCCCCGAGGAAAGCTACAGGCTCTGGATGCCATGAACTGTCACAGCGACAGAGAGCAGCAGAGGCGCGAGCTGGGGCTGTGACGCCTCTGGGGCCGGGAATCCCGCGGGGCTGCGGACGGGCCTGCTCGGGACCCAGCACGTCGCACCTGCAGGTGCGGCGCATTCGGGCCGCGGCGGCATCCGCCAGATGTTCCCGCTGCTTGTGCTGATCCCCGAGTTCCAGCCCAGAAGGAGGGCGCGGGCAGGGCTCCCGGCGGGGGACCACGCTCAGCGACGCTCAGCGTCAGGGGACTCTCGGCCCTCCGTGCCGGAGGCTGGCCCCGCTCCTGAGAGCAGCCCCGAGTGCCTCTCTGAAGACCCCCATGAGAGAGAAGCCCCCCAGGCACGTGTGGACCCCTTGCCCTCAGCTTAGCCTCCCCCTGAGGGGGGAGACTGAGGCAGCATAAGCCTCGCTCATCAGAGGACGGTTCGTGAACCCGCAGCAGCCGCGGCGCCGCCTGGCGCTGATTGGAGCGCGGGACACCTCGGGCCGGGCCCAGGCCTGCTCCCCGGGGACCTGTGTGCCTGTGAAGTGGGAGAGGCACAGGTGTGCAGGAGGTGGGCCTGTGGGCTCTGTGTCAACAGCGTTGTGTTAATTTTCTTAAAAAAAACTGAACGCCCTTGGTTGGGTCCTGCCCTCCGCAGTTGGGCACGGTCCTGGCGCGTCTCTGTGGCTTGGTAACCCCATCCCGGGGCCCCTGAACTCTTCTCACTGGGCTCTGAAGGCAGCCACAGCGGGGCCCGTGGCTTGGCGCTCACACCCGGGCCAGCCGTCCTCAACCCCCGCAGCGCATCACAATCGCCGCAGCCTTTCCAAGCGTAAGGCCCCCACCCAGAGAGTCCGGTGACTGGTCCCGGGGACACCGAGGCATCAGCGTTTCCAAGACGCTCTCCCTAGGGAGTTGTCAAGGGAGACCTGAGATGGAAACGCGTGGCGCAACCCTGGCTGTGCTGCCCCCCTCCCGTGCCTTCAGCCTCCCTGCGCCTCGGTCTCCCCAGCTCCCAAATGAAGACAGGAGCTGCCTGGCAGGTGGGCGCCTCGCTCAAAGGGCCGCCGTGAGGACTACGGGGAGTGCAGGGGAGGACTTGGTACAAGACGCAGTAAGTGCCGGTGCTTCCAGAAGACACTGACCCTCCAGTTATGGTGCCACGAAGCCTCCTCTGACCGGCACCCCACCCCCCTCACGTGGCATGTTCCAAACGTCCCCCGGACCTGTGGGCACTCTTTGGAAAGGGCCTCGGCGGATCAATGTTGCGGAACGCAAGTCCAAGGTGGGTCTGACCGGGAAGGCGACGGCCTCTTCTCTCAGGCGAGGACACCTGCCTGAGCACAGTCTTAACCTGCGTCAGCTTTCGGGAGGATCCCATTCGCGTCAATTCTTGTTGGTGGCCTCTGTGGCATTCGCTCTTTCTCTCCCTCCCCCAGGCTCCCCGTCTCCCTTGTGGAACGCATATGGGGTCAGGGAAGCGGACCACAGCCTCGGGCCTGGGGGTGGCAGGGGGTGACCGGGGTCAGGGCAACCGATGCATGCCAGGGGCCCGGCCGCAGGGCTGGGGAGTGACCTAAGCTGGTCCCGTCAGAACGAGTTGTAACTTGCGGGGAGGCTGGGAATGCTGAGCTCGGGCTGGTCCGAGGAGGGCGGACCCAGGGGAGCCGGGGAGAAATGGGCAGAGTCTGTGGGCGCTGCACCACCCCGGGTCTCTCATTTCCTTATGGGCTGAGCTACGTAGAGTCTGTCTGGCTTTTTGTTTCTGGAAGCTGAACGTACCACTCTGCCGGTGCTGGGCTGTATCAGCACCCACTCGGAGCCAAGTGCTGGGCCGGAGAACTCACAATCTCTCATCTGTCGAGGTCACAGAGGTGCCAGGCACAAAGCGTACGGAATTAGAATCGGATCGTCCTGACTGCACATCACACAGAGCTCACCGTCAACAAAACTCCCGGCTCTTCGCCATACGTGTTGCTAGAAATACTTGTGCAATAAGTTTTCTGGAGCCAAGTGAAAAAAAGCCCACCATTCGTTCTCGCCAAATTGCAATGTAAAAATTTACCCAATAATCGATCTAGTGAATGCAGTCTGGGGAGATCCTCAGACATTGATTTATCATGTTGGTCAGGACACTGTTGGCTGAAGATCCTGGAAAATTAGACTCGAACTGGTGTGGACGCTAATGGGAACTGCTGGCTCACTTTAACCGCGGTCCAGTGGTGCTTTAGGTGAAAATCAAGTGGCTGAACAAGGTCACCAAAAACTTGCTTACTGCCACCTCCCCATTCTGCCTTCTTTACGTTGGTTTCGTCCTAAGCCCGGTTCTCCTCATGGTTACAAGGTGGCTGCCAGCAAGCAGCTTCTAGGGGCCCCACTCCCCCTTGCTGACACAGAGCAGGAAAACAGAGCATGTAGCCTGCGACACAAGGACACTCTCACTAACAGGAAAAGTGAAGAGAAGGAAAAGGAAAAGACACCGTGCTCTCTGAAGCCCACAGAATCCTCTTTCTCCGAGGTCCCCAAACGTCTCTTCTGTCTTTCGGACCTATACCGAGTCACGGATCTGAACCAACTGCGAAGGCCAGGGCGGTGAGATGTGAAGATCAACATAAGTCAATCAGGGAATACGTGAGACTTGACACTGGGCTCCCCTCATTCAGAAACGCACAGGCTGTATCACCAGGAAAGGAAGACAAAAATGGAAATCCAGACACCGTCACCAAAGGGAAGGAAAAGTAGATTTTGGGCAGCTCTAAAGAGCAAATGTTTTTGACTGTCATTCAACACACTCACTATTCATCGAGCTTTGGGTATTTTGCAAATCTGATGAGTAGGCGTTCTATGTCTTTAAATCGCTAATAAAAATGTTGACGGAGGCAGGAATGAGGAGAACTCTCAGGGCCCATGTTGATCTATTTCATAGCATCTTTCCACTATGGTAATTTAACCTGTCACAAAGCAACCTGATCATCTTACCATGTAGCCACCAGACCCAAACAGCATCATCACCCTCACCAGACATTGCCCGGAAGCACAGTTACAGAATATCCGAGCCACTTCTGTAACCTAATACTTCAGATGTCCCTGAAGGAAACAGTGTGAGCCTGAGTGCTGGCGATGCTCGAAACCCTGTCCGCACATTAGCCGTCCGCTGGTCCCAAATGCCTGAGGTCCTCCACACATATGCACCCGCTGCACTACTTCCTGGGGTTCTGACATCCTTGAGGGGAAGTTCACATAACAGAAAACTAACGTTTTTCCTTTTTTTCTTTTCAGCTTATTAATTTATTTTGAGAGAGACAGAGACAGTGTGAGCAGGAGAGGGACAGAGAGAGAGAGAATCCCAAGCAGGCTCCATGTTCAGAACAGAGCCCGACACGGGGCTCGATCTTGAGAACCGTGAGGTCGTGACCTGCACCGAAATCAGGAGTGAGGCGCTTAACTGCCCGAGCCACCCAGGTGCCCTGAAAAGTAACTATTTTCAAGCGACCATTTCGGTGGCATTCAATACAATCACAATATTGCATAACCATCATCTCTAGGGACATGCATATACATATACTCGAGTCCCTGTTTTCAGTGCTTTGGGGTATATACCTAGGAGCAGAACTGGATCACACGGCAATTCTCTGTTTAAATTCTTGAGGAATTGCCAACTTGTTCTCCACAGAGGCTGAACTGGTTTGCATTTCTGCCAACAATGTACAAAGGTTCCAATTTCTCCACGTCATCACACTTATTATCCTCTTTAGAAAAAGAAACATTAGAGCCATCCTAGTGGGTGTGAGGTGGTACCTCGTTGCCTCAATTTGCATCTCCTAATGCAATGGCACTGAACATCTTTTCAGGTGCCTGTTGGCCATCTGTGACTTCTGTGCCTGTACTTAGTCGGGCTGCGTGTCTTTCTGTCGTTGAGTTCTACGTTTCCCCAATATTCCAGTGAGAACTTTCAGAAGACCAGCTCCTCACTCCCTCACACCCCGAGGGTCACCATTTCTGCGGTCCTGCCTTGGAAACAACAGCAAATGCCTCCTTCCTTTCCGCGTCCTTCCCACGTGCCCTATTTCGGGCCCTCCGCGTCTCTTCCTACGGCAATCACAGCCCTGCATCCCTTCTCCTCGACTCCGAGTCTCTCCCACTTCCCTCCTTGATTCGACTGCAGCCATTTCATCAGTTACTCCTTTGCCGACAAGGCTCCCCGGCTCTCGGCGCTCCCGGCGAGTCTCTCCACTCCGTCGGCAGCCGCTCTGCTCCACGGAACATCCATGAAGCTCAGTATCGCTCCCTCGGCCGTGCGGTGGGTGGGCCCCCGCCTGGACAAGAGTCCCCTCTGCCCCCCGGGGCTTTCCCTCACTCTCCCTATCAGAGCTGATCCCCACCCGCCAGTCCACGAGAGCCGACCCTCTGCGGGTCCGGAACGCTGCGAACGGTGCCGCACGCCTGACGCCTTCCTGGAGACGCTGCGCCCCGGGGGGCCTCAGGATGGCTGCCAACTGGCATGAGGGGGGCCCGGCCCGGGAGTGGAGTGTGGCCTGGGCCACCCGGAGAAGGCGGGCTACTGGAGTGACGAGGGGAATGGGCAGAACGGAGCAGGAAAACAGCAGAGACGAGTCCCACAAGAAGTGGGGCGTTCCTGGGGAGGCCCGAGCTCGCAACGCCTTCTTGCCTCCCGCTGCGGGCAGGCTGTGTGCGTGCAGGTGAGGCCTCCTGAGCACAGCGCGGACGCCCCCCCCCGCCGTGTTCAGTGCCAGGGGCGCAATCGGCCTCCCCGCCCCGCACTGCACTGCTCACCCCAGAACCCCCGAGGGTGGCCTCCTGTGCAAACAAGTTGTCGCAGGTGAAGCGCGCTGGGAGAAGGTGGCCCTGGGGCCGCGAACGGACGGGCACGGGCCAGCGTGAGACAGACAAGGTCGGGAACGAGGCCAGCGTCGTGCACACACACACAGGGCATCACGCAGGGCAGGACGACGGCNGATGACAGGTGACCTGATTCAGGGGCCACCTGCGGTTTTTCTCCTCCTAAACTAGGAGCTTCCAAAGAACAAGGGTCGCGCTCAGAACAGGCGGCCAAGGAGTATGTGGCAAACAAGACCTAACTCTTTAAAAGGAGATGGTCACAGGGGCGCCTGGGTGGCTCAGTCGGGTAAGCGTCCGACTTCGGTTCAGGTCATGATCTCGCGGTTCGTGGGTTCAAGCCCCGCGTCGGGCTCTGTGCTGCCAGCTCGGAGCCTGGAGCTGCTTCAGATTCTGTGTCTCCCTCTCTCTCTGCCCCTCCCCTGCTCACGCTGTCTCTCTCTCTCTCTCTCTCTCTCTCTCTCTCTCTCTCTCTCTCTCCTAGAAATTAAAAAAAAACAAACATTAAAAGGAGGTGGTCCCAGGGCCCGCACAGGTCAGCAAGGCACGCGCTGGCCATAACGAGGTCCGTCTCATGAAAAGTCTGCCGAGGGCCCGCAAGCTTCTGGGACACGTCTTCGAACCTCTCCCTCCCTGACAAGTACCCGTCTGCGGTACCTCTGCACCTCCCGTCTCGGGACTTCTGCGGAAGCCCGCCCAGCTGTCCCTTGGCACCCTGCCTCCCCTCCTGGTGGCAGAGGCACTGCTTCCCAAGGCTCCCGTGTTCCTTCTGCTTCTCTAATCCTTTTTGGCTCAGCACAGTTTTCTCTCATTTCTTCCTCAAACTTCTGAGAGATAAAACTGTCAGCAAGTCGAGTTGGGAGCCCTGCTTTTAGCTGGCAGATGCAGGGCCCATCACAGCTAGGCTCTGCCTGTCTGCATCTCTGTGATCTGTGATGGCATCAGGAGGGGAATGTTATCTTAGGCAAAGTAATTGCATCCACCAGGAATAAGGAGTTTCAGAATCCACCGGGAGAGGAAACGCGTTCGCCCTGTTTCTGAACACTGGGTGGGATTACACCACAATCGGCTGCTGGTGGCTGGTGGTGATCACAACACAATTAACAGCCTGGTGGGCGCGGAGAGCCCAGACCCTCAACCGGGCGGTCAGTGGGGCAGCACGAAGCTGTTGCCCTGACACCCGGCACTTGCTCACTCTCCCCCCTCCGAGTTGACCCCTCCCCCACTGGACCCAGGTACTCAGGTGCTGCTGGTGACCCAGGCTAAGCCCGTGAGCACGTGCACCTCCTTGGCCCCAGGGACAGTGCGGGAGGGCCCCGCGCTCTCCCCCCAGGGGTGATCAGGGTCAAGCAGGTCCATCAGGGCACTTCTGTCTCCACGTGTGGGAAAGTGGCCCACTCTCGTGGGTGCTGTGATGGTGTGGGCCCGGAGCGGGAAGGGCCCCCCGGGGAGGGGGGTGGACCTGAGAACACAGTGAGCCTGGGGCAGCAGGCTGACTTGTTGCCGGAGGCAGGAAGCGCCTCAAGTCAGATCTATCCCTTAAGTTTTTGGTAACATCCCTCCCCCTTTCCTCTCTCTCTAGATTAAGCATTTACATTGTGTGTTTTGTCACTTATAATGTAGAGACCTCACCGATGTCCCCTCTTTTTACAAAAGGGGCTACACGAGAAGATAATCCTCCTGCAAAAGAGTGAGTGCTGTAGGGAGCCTGTGGAGAGGCTGCGAGGTGTCCCGCGGGTGCGGGGTGACAGAGGTGATGGATGCAGCCTGCCCCACGGAGGCACGCCAGGGCAAAGGGCAGACGCTGCATGCACAGGCGCCCTTCCACACCTGCAGACTGCCTAGGGACACTCACTTCGGGGCGTAAACAGGGACTCGGGCAGCCTGACTGGTGTGCCCGAGGACCACCACGTCAAACACATCAAAGAGAAGCCGGGGTCGGGGGGGGGGAGCTGAGGATGACACAGGCACATCAACTCAAAGTCTTCTCGCAACGCAAGGGGGTGAGGTGCTACACACACCTTTGCAGAGGTGAGGGGATGAGAGGCTACTCCGGATTCTCAAGAACAGCCATTCTCTCGGTGCAATTATCTTCCTATCTCCCTAGAGGCTGCTTCTGCAGGACCTGCCTGGAGTATGGGGACCACGGTGGGGAGCGCCTTCCCGGAGAGATGGGTCTCCCTCTCCAGAGCTCTGCAGAGCCAGGGTCGGGGTGGTACATGGGGCTGTGCCCCCACACCTCTGCCGGGGTCCGCGGTGGGTTCTAAGAGAGTCCTTTCCATTCCTAACCGAAGAGGAGCATGAACTTGTGTGGGGCTAAAGCTAATATACGGACCCTTTCTGTGCTCAGTCACACAAATACATCAACTGAGAATTGCAGAAACAACACAAAGCAAAAAACCCACACATGGTTAAGATCCCACACTATCCTCAAGCACCTGTCGCTCCAGCAGTGGGGGATACGCTGCATAGGTGAATGCCTTCAATGCAAGGCTTAGGATAGAAAGTTCTAGAAGTAGAGGACAGGCACTGGATTAGTGGAGCCAACACACCGGGGTGGAGAGGAGAAGAGTAGCTAACGAGAGAGTAGCGGAGAAGACAGCGCTTGCGTGGTCCCTACCTCACAGTCAAGTGGACCGTGATCCCCCGGGGCCAGGGGGACCCAGGTTAGCATCCTTGCCCCCACGGCTCACGCCCGTGTGACCACGGAGTGGCCTCTCTGAGCTGCACCTTCCTCCCCTGCAGGTGCGGACTGTGATGAGGCCTACCCCATGGTGGGGCATGGCGCTGAGCGTTCCGTTGGGAAGGCAGGCCTGGCCCGGCGCCGGGCACACGGCTAGCGCTCATGAATAAGTAACCGTGTCTGTTAACAGGTGGCTTCCCAGCTATGGAGAAAAGGGAATTCCAGAAGGCATCAGCAAGCAGCAGCACAGGACAGACCCGCACATTTTCTTAAACGTCGCCTTTGCTGGGGGCACAGCAAGGAGGTCCCCCTTCTGAGACGGACTTCTTCGCGGAGGACAGCGGAGGGGCGTGGGAACTGGCTGGCAGCGGGGAGGGCGGGGAGCATGGTGGTGACGTCACATTGGGCCCCACCGCTCCCATAACCAGCAGAGCCTGGGGGAGCGCCCATGGAGGCAAGACCAACAAAGCAGAATGTTCTATTTTTGAGAAAGAGAAGAGAGTGAGTGGGGGAGGGGCAGAGAGCGAGGGAGACACAGAATCTGAAACAGGTTCCAGGCTTTGAGCTGTCAGCACAGAGCCTGACATGGGGCTCGAACCCATGAACCGCAAGATCATGACCTGAGCCAAAGTCGGACGCTTAACTGACTGAGCCACCCAGGTGCCCCCGAAGCAGAATGTTCTAGAGAAAGGCTCTTACACGGTGCTCTCAAAATATGCAATCTTCACTGGAGCCCTGTAAGTTTCTTTGTTCTCTGTCCCACAGACAGAGAGACTGAGGGTCACGGAGGTCAAGTCTCACCAAGGCCACCACCCTACTTGGTAGAAACACCAGAACCATCTACTCAGAAGTCTCCGTGCTGGAGAGGCCAAGCTGAGCCGAACCCACTGCTCAGCTGGGGAAAGGGACCGGGGGAACATCGGAAGCAGAGCAAAGGGCATGTCAAAGGCCCTGGGGGGACAGGACAGAGGGGAAGAAAGAAGGGCTGGAGGTTCTCAAAACCAACGGCAAACGATCTCATCAAGTTCTATCAGCCAGCGACGTCTGGGGACATCGTCTCCTTTTTATTAATGAGAAAACGTTTCAGAGATGAAGACGGTGTCCGAGGTCGCAGAGCCAGCGAGAAGAGGCAAGACGTAAACTCGGGTCTGCCGGACTCTTCGAGCCATCAAACGGCCACGCTTCCTCCGTCAGGTGACAGACGGTGAAAGCGTCCTGCAGTCAAGAAGCCAGTGAAGAGTAACCAGGACCAAAGGCAGAGCTGCTCTGCTGGCAGACGCCCTCGCTGGAGAGGAGCACCCCTCCGGCGTGCCGGCCCTCGGCCCCGCCACGCGCGCATCCCAGAGGCGGAGAGCATCCTAGGGTGTGGTCTGCTCACACCGTGGCACCGCTGCGCAGGCCGCCTGCCCCCGTCACCCCTTGGCGACGCCGATGGCTAACGGCTTCCGATGGCTAACAGCTTCCAAAGCGTGGACACAACAACCCCACAGGAGGGCGCGGCGGGTCCCCGGGGGTAAAGCTGGAAGCTGCCTGAGGCAAGGAAGAAACAAGTTACTGAGAAATTACCTATTTTATCTTAAAAGGTAACTGGAATTTTCCATGCTATTGCAGCGCTTGCTTTAATATAAAAATAGCATCTCTCCCCCCAAAACATCATGTGAAGTTGATGTTCTGGGAAGATGTGCCCTTTCTAGTCCGTGGTCCCCTAGCCCTGGGGACACACCCGCCCTGGGGTGGGACACTCACCCTTGCATACCATGAACCAGAAAGCTCATTAGCATACAAGTGCTCATTCTCGGGCACCTCTGAGGTCCCTCCTCCAGACCCATCCTAAGTGAGGGCGATCACACCGCGGGCAGGAGGCGTCTGCTGCTCCCTCACCTACATGACGAGTAGGATCCCAGAGGCCACAGGAAGCAGTGGCGGGCGGGGCGGGCACCAACACGAGTCACAGCCCCTGCCACCAAGCTCTGCTTCAACAGCTAACGAGACCCACCAAAGAACACACGGAGGCTCCGGGGCTTCTAAGGAAAGGCTTGCTCTCCATGTGATGGGGGATCTGTCCAATCGATCACGGCAGGGGGCTTCACACAGGAACTTGAACTCACATTTCTACCGGCCCGGATGACAACTTCCACTTAAATATCGCATGTGTGGACGGGATGTCACTTCGTCTCTCCAGCCAAAAGGCTTTGTCCAACCTCCCTTCCCCCTGCCGCCAACGGCCCCGGAATGATGGATGTAGATGACACGGCTGATGAAATGCAGCCAGCCGGTAGTGGCCATTCCTATCTGTCATGCCGGCACCCCGCCCCTCGGGAAGCACTTCCTTCCAAATAGCTCTCGGATGAATCTTTCCCTTCCACTAACTCCCCGTGCCCTCGGGCAAGTCACCTCACCTCCCCAGGTTCTAGCAAAATGAGGCAATTAGATCACATTGATTTGAAGGTTCTCTCCAGCATGAAGAATCTATGATTTCAGCTCTGCAGTCATTAACAAGAATGAGAAAGGTTTATAGAAGCCGACAGAGAGAGAGCTCCGAGACGTATTATTAAAGTGAGAAGGGTGAGCTGCAGAACAATATAGTATGATTCCATTTGGGTAAAATATATGCTCGAATATGCATTAAAACTGGTTTAAAGGATCCACAGGAAAGTGTGAACAGCAGCTACTCCCTGGCGAGTGCGACGAGGGGCTGGCGGACCAGAGGCGCTCGCTTCTATGCTGTCCTGCACGTTTCTGCACGTGCGCACGGGACTTTTAAATCAAATGAATCAAGGAGCGGAAAGCGCCTACTGTCCCCCACACCTCTGCAGGGCCTTCAGACCGGGGCTCGTGCTGACACTCCTGCCCGGCTGTGCGGCTCCCCCAGGCCTAGGAGGGAGGCTGCACAGGAAGCTGTGAGAGCACCCCTCCACACCTCCCCGCCCCGTCTTCCCTCTGCTAAAAGGGAGTCTGATGCCCCCCCCAATCCACCAAAGGCTGTGCTTTAAACCACCCCCCTTAGGGGAGTTCATGTCTGTCCCTAGGCAGATGCCCCCCCAGCCACTCGCTCTAGGGGGTCCTTCCTGGCGCAGGCTCCCCGTAGCCTCATACCCTCCCAATCTGGAGCCCAGCCTCTGCTTCGTTTTTGGAATAACAAAGAGCCTGGACTCATCAGATCAAGGGCCGTGATAGCAACTCCTAAGCAAGAAGTGGGAACCATCAGGCACGCCCCTGTCCGCCTCGTCCTTATCCAAAGTCGGCCGGGCAGGGCTGCTCCTGGAACAGCAGCCGGCAATCGGTCCCCGCGGGGCAGACGAGCTGGAGAATATGAATGAGCTACTCGGGGCAACGAGAAGCCTCAACGATGGGGCGCAGGGGGAAGGAACCTCCTTACCCAGCGATCCAAATAATTACATACCGTCCCGTTCCGGGCTCGGCGATCCCTCAGTTATGTACAAATCAGCCGGAGAGACTTGCTGGCAACGAGCTGCCCGAGAAAAGAAAGGTGTCCCTAATCAGAAGCAGCGTCCCCCAAAGACAGACAACGCGGAACGCAGACGCTTCGGGCGTGAGGAAGGGGCGCTCCGCAGGACCCGGCAGGAACCGGGCTCCTCTTTAGGCCTCAAATCTAAGAGGAACGAACTGCGATGGTTCCTGAGGAGGGTGAGGACTGGGGTCGTGACGTGTCCAGGACTCCCGCCTCCTGTGAAAATGAGAACGAGGAGCTGGGGTCCGGGGAAGGTAGGCCCTGCAGGGGGAGAAGAGGGGTGAGAATGCCGCCTCCGCCATCTCAGAGGCCGAGTGTGGACAGGGACGGGCCCCGTGCCTCCAGAGGGCAGCGAATTTCCAGGGACGCCCGGCACAGAGGAAGTTCTGTCCGAGCTCTGGAGCAGAGAAGCAAACTATTGTCTGAAGCTGTGGGCACCCCACGGTGGGAACAGGCACGGGCCTGCGGGGGTCCTACCAAAGAACGTTCTGGGTGGGCAGAGGCTGGGCTGCGACGGGCCAGCGCCTCGGCCTTGCTCCGGGTCCTCCCGGCCCGTGTTCCAGGTTTTGCGGCTCCCCCAGGATGCCGCCTCTCCACTGAGAAGGCTCGCTCAGCCTGACAGCCTTCTGGGAGGTGCAAAATCAGGGCCCAGTCTTGGAGGGGAGCCTGCCTGGCCTGGCCCTGAGGAGGCTCTGAGGGCAGTCCTCCAGAGAAGGGGTGAGCTGTGACGGGGCGGAGGGCACCCCCTCACGTCGGGCTCAGAGCAGGGGCAGCCAAGCCCGCCCCCCCCCCGCCCCCCGGCTGTGTCAGAGCCATGGGCTCCAGAGGACGTCCCTCCCCCTCCACTCCTGCACGGCCCCAAGCATGATGCTTCCCAAATGCCCGAAGCCTTAGATCTCGTGGCCCCAAGATACAGGGCCACCCAGGGAGCTCTGAATGGTTCAGGACAAGAGCTGAAAGCCTTCCGTGATCCTGCCCCTCTAATCCAACCCAGGGCAAGTCTGGCTGCGCTAACTTCAGACACATTTCATGTCTAGCCACCCCTCACTGCACCCCCCTGGACCCCTGTCCAACCACTGCTCACGCACCTGGACGAAGCAAGGGCCAACGACTCAGACTTCCTGCCTGCAGACTCGCCCTAAGGGCGCAGCCATGGCCGCCGTCCCACTCCTTCAGAGCCCAGCTGCCCCCGTCGCCCGCTGCGGCCTGTGGGCTGGCCTCGCCCTGATGCCTCTCCTGCTGGGCTCTGCCCACACTGGACGTGCACGTTCATTTCCACCCCAGGGCCCTGCACGGGCCTCGCTGATTCGACAGTCCCCAGCTCCTCCCACACCGCACCCCTTCCCGTCCTCAATCCATCAGCACCCGAAGTTACGTTTCCTGAAGAGTGGGGCACTGGCTTGTTCCCAGCTACCTCCCCAGCACCCAGAACAGGGCCTGGGACACAGCAGCTGCTGAATAAACTAACCCCATCCCATTCTCCAACCCTGGCCAAGGTGCAGTCCCAGTCGATACTTCCTAAAAAGCTCCTTCCCTCCATCTTCACTAAGCCCTTTCCCACCTCCACAGCCCCTCGCAGACCCCTCAGGGATCCCACCCAAAGCGAGACGCCGCTCCTTCCGGCTGGGACAGAAGGAAGACGGGCTGAAAACCACTGCTCAGAAGTGTGCCTGTAAAGTCAGGGCTCCAAAAGAGATGTAACTCTCTTACTAGGCGAAGTCATACAACTCGACGTAACACCTTATAACGTGGAATCGGAGGGGTTCACAAGGAACACCTAACACAGGGGCTTTCACACCTGGACTACGGGGCTGCTGGTCGATGAACTTCCACTTTGAGGTCAAAGCCTGACCGGTGACACGGTGCGGGGGNTGAGCCCCCCCCCCCCCTCCCCCGCCATTCTGCTGCCCCAGGGGGCCTCAAGGAGCCGGGGGGGCGGGGGGAGGCATGCAGGTGGGGTACTGGGGCCCTCGCAGCCCTGTGGGCCCGCGGCAGTCAGTGTGAGTCCTGCCTCTCGTGTGGGGCGAGCAGGCGCCTGCGACGCCGGCCGGGAGCCTTTGCTCCGCTATTCCTGCTGACAACTCTCAGCTCAGCAGCACAGAAAAAAAATCACAGCCACACAGAAAAATCCACCCATTTTCCAAGCAGCTGGTACATGATGCAGGGAAGCCCCGGCTGCGAGCCGAGCACCTCTCGGCTGACTGCAAAGCCCCTCCGACTGGCCCTGGCCACGTGGGCTGCGCAGGGCGCAGGGGAAACAGCAGCTGTGATGGGCCCGTGGCCTTGACCCAGAACGCGCCCACACTGTCCGCTTGCCTGGTGAACTCTCAACCTGGGGCCGGCTGATCCGGCCGCTCTCCTGGTCCCTCCTCCCGCATCACCTGCAAAGCCACNGGGGACGTCCTGCTGCAGGGGTCCCGGCCGGGAACACAGAGGAACACGTGGTCCCCAGGGGGTCCCCGAGTGCAGCAGCCACGTGTGCCCGCCATGTGCAAAGACAGGTGGGGCCGACACCTGGTAGATCAATGATCTTTTGGCTCCAAGGCCCAAAGTAGGTCACCTCTTCCAGGCTGGAGTGCCACGGTGGCAGTGACCAGTGTCTGGACCCTGCCATCCTCACCCTGAGACGGACAAAGGGCACACTGACCAGTGGCTTCCACCGAGCCCCCGACAGCCGGCACAGTGACCTTTCAGACGCCCTGGCCCTGTCCGCACAATGACCTCGGGGACGCAGCCTGCACTCCTCAGTGCCCGCCCTGCCTTGCCCTGGGCCCCGGAGGCCCCACGTCACACCTCTGCCCTCCAGAGCCGGCTTCATGCCACCGTGTCTAGACAGGGCTAATTCCTAGACTTTCTTCACAGCGATCTCGGACATGACCTCCTTCCAGAAGCCTTCACTGGCCTGCAGAGCCACTCAGTCACTCTGGGCTTTTATTTCCTCCAAAGTGGTGTGTGCCCCTGCAGGCTAGAATGTGGTTACCTGTCCCTTGCTTCGACGGGGCAGCCAGCCTCTTACAAGCCACACAGCCCATTTCCTTGTTTGCACATCAGGGTACCGCGCAGGCCCGGAGCCCGGCCATGGAGCTGAGACATCATGCCTCCCCATGGGAACCGGGCCTTGAGTTCCCCGTGGCTGGCTGGACACTGAGTAATGATAGGGGGCCGACATGTCCACTTCCGCCCCGGAGTGGAGTCCAGATGACCCACGAGGTCCCTTCCAGGCCAGACTCTGGCTCAGACCCTGTGCTGAGGCATCCCCGCGGGCAAAGAACGCAGCCCTGGCCTGCGGTGGGCAGCGCAGGCCCCACTCCTGGACGCACACAGCAAGAGACACACCTACTCCTGTCTCCATCGTGCTGTACGTTGACCCGGCAGACGAGGGAGGTCTCCTGTCCCCGCGTAGGAACGTGGGCAGCCGCATGGCTTTCCTGCTAACTTTTAGCACACTGTTTCTCCTGGGTAACGGAAACATCCAGCCCCAGACAGTCTTCACCAGGGTTCTTCTCCTTCCCCCACCCCTGCCTGGCAGGCCTGACCCCCTGATATGGGAGTTTACAGAAGAAGCAGAGGCCACGGCAACTGAGTCCTGAGGTTCTGACACCACAGACGTTTGCAGGTGTTTATGTCCGGCCACACACATCCCCTGCATGCCCCTGCCCGGGTGGGGGGGTTGTATCTCCACCTCCTCGGTCCCTAGGAACCCCGGGGCACCCTGCCTCTCTCCCCTGGGCTCTGCGCAGCTCCCGAGAAGCCTGCATGCAGCAGGGAAGGGCATGGTAGGGAAACGTCTGATTAATTTCAGCAATATTAATTGGAATGCAGCCATTGGCACGGTACCTGGTACAGAAGAGTAACTCAATATATGCTGAATGAGGAATGGTTAAATGGATAAATACAATTAGGTGCAACAGAAGGGGAATTCTTAATTATGCCTTAGCTCTGATGTTAGATAACAGAATGTTTCCAGGGGTTCTTTATCAGATAGGATTAGATTCAGCCCCAGATAACAGAACGCCTACAGTAAGAGCGGCTCAAATCACATGGAAATCCTTTCCTCTCTTGTTAACGGAAGCCAGATCTGGTCTGGAGAGGCTCAGGCTCCCTCCACCTTTCTGCCCAACACCCTGTGTGGCCTCTGTCAGCACTGGAGGAAGGGGTGCTGGGGCCCTTCCACAGTCATCCTTCCGGAAGCCAGAGAGAGGCAAAAGGGGAGGACTGGGCTAGAACGAGGTCACAGGGCCACCTTCCGCTGCAGAGAGGCTTGGAAGTGCGTGTCAGCGGGACTACTCGCCGCCCCAAATAAAACCAGAATGCTCCCGTCGGGGATCAGAATGGATCCTGAGCTGGCTCCTGGAGTCCCCGACCAGGCTCACGCTTGATCATGCTGAGTCAGGCTCGCGCTGCCATGTCTGTGATTTTCCGTTGGCTCCAAAGCTGCCCCAGCTTGGTGGGCCCGGTGAATCGTGTGGCTGCCACCTGGACACCTCTAGCCTGTGCCTGAGCCAAGGCGGCCCACCGCGCGGCCCTTCCAGGGGCCCCCTGGCGACCCAGCACCACACGGACACCACTAATGGTCTGAGTCTGGGGCCCTTGGAAATCCAGAACACAGACCCCTGGGGCTGAATGGCCAAGAGTTACGAGGCCTGCTTTCAGGCCTCAGTTCAGCGCAGGGCAACCCAGTGAATTTCTCTGTGAGCCTTCCCATGGGGCCAGCAGCAGCGAGCTAGGGCCTCCTGCGTGGGGGCTAACTGTACCTTCTCCAGCTCTCAGATGACACCGGGGCATTACCAGAACATCCACAGTGACTGGTACAAATAATGGCACTCAACTCAGAAGCCAAGCGGTACCCGGGTGAAAGGAAAGATGACCATGGCAGTAATGACAGCAACACAAGTTACTGCTTATTAGGCGCCTATCACGTTCCAGGGTGTTAATCCTCAGGACTGTGCCGTAAGGTAGGGATTATTCACAGCCCTACTCTATAGATTGAAGAAAAAAAAAATGACACTCATAAGAGTAAACAGCTTGCCTGAGGTTCGTGGTCACAAAGAGGCACTGCTTGGAGGCCGTTCTAAAGCATCCAGACTGCTGCATCCAGCGGATTCTAGAGTGGATGGTTTTCCCCTTCCCCCTGCTGATTCACGGTGCAGTGACGGGGAGCGCAAGCCCACAGCAGCTACCAGATTGGAGACTCAGGACGGAGTGTTTCCATCAAGTGTTATGGAGAATACGGAGTCCTTGTACTAACAGGAACAAAACATTCCCAGACGAATGCTAGTTGATAACCTATTATGCCAAAGAGCAACCACTGAAAGCAGAAAGGAAACCGCAGGGTTGATGAGTTGGGGGGCTGGGCGGGGCTGGGGGCCACGGTACCCCGAGTGAGGCCGAATGCTGTGACAGGGGTACTGTCCCAGGAAGGAGGGGGTGAGACGCCCCTGAGGCACCTGCGGGCTCCCAGATTCTAAGTGGCGGCTCAGGAAGCGCTCCAAGCACCTGTGAGGCTGGGACCCAAGTGGCTCCTCCTGGGGTCCTGACCTCCTTTGCCATCGAGAGCTGTGGGCTCCCTCTGCAGGCGCCAGGGAGAGGTGTGCTGAGCAGCACTGGGCAGGTGGGGAGTGGGGCTCAGGAGCAGAAGAGAAGGAAGAAATGGAATGAGAATGCAAATAAATGCAGGGTGGCAAGGAGCAGGTGACAGATCTCAGATCTCACACACATCAAGCTTCCTGAAGGGAAAGAGGAAGAGTGGTCCATGGTCCTGACACAACCCAGGCCCGTGGGGGGGGGTGGGGGTGTATCAGAAGAGAACGGAGCTTAGTAACTGGAAAGGCAGAGAGGCCTATCTGGGGAGCACAGCAACCCAGAGTCTAAAGGGGCTTCCCACCCTATCCACAAGTAGAGATCTGACAGTGTGGCCTGAGGACCCTTGAAGGGGCCCACTGAGACCCTCTGGGGGAGCCATAGCATCTTCCTTTGGCAACCGCCATCTGTGTGCAGCCAGACCGGCTTCACTCACAACAGACTGAATGCAGAAGCAGATATGCGAATCCAGCTGTCTTTCCATTAAACCAGACACTGAGATGGGTAAAATTTTAAGACAATGCCACTCCCCTCACTAATATTGTTTTTTATTTTAAAAAGTCTTTTTTTTTTTTTTTCCATTAAAAACGCATGTATGCGTGAGTTAAGCTTCCAACTTCAGCTCAGGTCATGATCTCGCAGTTCATGGGCTCGAGCCCTGTGTCAGGATCTGTGCTGACAGCTCAGAGCCTGGATCTGCTTCAGATTCTGTGTCTCCCTCTCTCTGTCCCTCCTCTGCTCTCGCTGTCTCTCTGTCTCTCTTTCTCTCAGGAAATGAATAAACATTAAAAAATAAAATAAAATAAAATAAAATAAAATAAAATAAAATAAAATAAAATAAAATAA
>NW_027532747.1:844049-845818 GCF_008692635.1 Crocuta crocuta | reverse complement strand
AAAAAAAAAAAAAACCCAAAAAATAAAAGTATGTATGTATACTAACATGTAATAGGCTTATTACAATTATTTAAAAATGCACAAATAGGGACACCTGGGTGGCTCAGTCGGTTAAGCGTCCGACTTTGGCTCAGGTCATGATCTCATGGCTCGTGTTTGAGCCCCACGTCAGGCTCTGTGCTGACAGTTCAGAACCTGGAGCCTGTTTCAGATTCTGTGTCTCCTTCTCTCTCTGACCCTCCCCGGTTCACTCTCTGTCTCTCTCTGTGTCTCAAAAATAAACAAACATTAAAAAAGATTTTAATAAATGAAAAATAACAAAATGCACAAATAAACCATTTTAAAATGTGCTGTTTCCATTTTTAATATGGTCGGCACCGATAGCCATTGCCCACGTAAACAAAAGCTCTTTGGGGTCCTCAATAATCTGAGCATAAAGGGGTCCCAAACCCAACAGTGTGAGAACTGCTGCCCTCGGTGGTCCGGGAACCAGCCTCTCCCCAGTCCACCAAGAAATGCAGGTCCTGGGGACAGTCACGGCGGCAGGAGATGAAAGTGATGAAGACTGGGGGAGGGGGAGAGGCGTCACACAGACCCCGTTCGTTCTCACTGGGGGACAGGCTGGGGCTCTGACTGCCCAGCAGCCATTCCCCTGTCTCCACTCCATCCTCCACTCTGTGCTAGAACCAGCCACTGCTGCTGGGTGTGGTCTGGGGGCATTTCAATCGGGGGCCTGTGTGCCTGGGGCAAGGCCACGGACGTGCTCCCCAGACTCAGACCCTGGAGCACGGGGCACGCGGTCGGAGGGCGGCTGGCACCACTGGCTGCCGGCGCCTCCCTCCCCACCTCGGGGCTGCTCTGGCCCTACTACAGCGGGAGCCTGGCGCCCGCCTTCCCGCCCGCTCTGGGGCAGGTGGTCGTGGCACGCTCCTCGCTCGCGTGGGCCAGGCGCCCTCAGCTGCGCGACCGCCGCCCTGCCGGCCCGCTCTCACATCACGTTCGCCGCCTCACGCCCGCTTGCCCCGCGTCCTCTGGGCCTGACACGCCCACTCCTCGGCCCCAACACCCTTTCAAGTGGGCGCCAACACACGCCTCCAGATTAGGCGCGGTGCCGTCCCCTCTCCCGCCCCCCGCGGAGCAGGAAAACCCCGTGCCTCCCAGGTCCCTCCTGCGCCCCTATCTCAGCCTGCGCCTCACCTCACACTACCCCCAAGTTAGTGCTCCGGGCCAGGGCCCTGCTGGAATCTTCTCAGTACCCCTCAGTACAGCATGGGTGTCCAATAGACGTTCACTTCTAAGCGGCCACACACCCGCAGCACTGAATCTTCCAGGCAAACGAGCATATACGCTGCCTCCTTGAGGGAAGGGCTCCGGACATGGCCTCCTCTGGGCTACTTCATGACTTCCTCCTGACCGTGGCCGCCCTCGCCGCCTGCTGCCGCGAGCATCTGTCCCACAGGCGGTGAACTGGAGGCCAGCGCGCAGGGCCTGCCGGGGGCTGCTCGCTCCCATCCGGGCACCTGGCCCCGCACCTGGCGGCCCACGGGCTGCCGAGCTCAGGCGATCGGCAGCGCCGTCCGGTCCCCTTGAGCCAGGGGCCGGGGGCTGTGGACGCTGCAGCTTCTGTACATTGGGCCGAGGGGGTAGAACACCGTTCTTAACAGAGCCAGAAACTCCACCCGACTGGAAGCGGGTAGGTGTGTGGGGAGGCGGGAAGGTCCACACACACCCCTCCTGTGCCCCAAGGGACCAAGCCACACAGGAGCCAG
>NW_027532747.1:808218-844001 GCF_008692635.1 Crocuta crocuta | reverse complement strand
CCCAGGCCCAGCCAGCCCGCCCTCCCGCCCCATCCAGCTGCACGGGCCTGACCATCTGCAGACCGACCGCTGATGCCCCACCCACGGATGCGCTGAGAATGCTCATTTCAGTCCCCAAAAACCTATCTGAGTGTGGTTAAAAGGCTCTAAAAGACAGCGCCTGGGTGGCTCAGGTGGCTAAGCGACTTCAGCTCAGATCACGATCTCGGGGTTCGTGAGTTCGAGCCCCACGTTGGGCTCTGTGCTGACAGTGCGGAGCCTACTTGGGATTCTCCCTCTTTCCCTAAATAACCAAATAACCTTAAACAAAGGCTCTGGAAGAGAGGAGAGATCTCAGAAGTCCCAAAGCATAGTACAGGAGGTCTACCAAACCCCACGGGGCAGGGGCATGCTGCCTGATCTTCAACAAGCACCCAGAACCTCACAGACTTCTTCAAAAGACCGCCCAGAGGTCTACTTGTCTGAACGTCCAAGACGGCGGTGAGCAGCCTTCTGCAGCAGAGCCAGGGCTGGCATGTTTCCACCCGGGCATCCAGCTCTGTCTCTTTCTACAGAAGTCCGTTCATATCAGAGATTCTATTTTCAAATCAGAACGAGCATCAGCAATGGTGTTTAAATTCAGGTGTTTTAATAAATACGTTTAAAGTACTTGTACAGCCCGCTTTTAAAGAAATCAATACGATGGTCAGCTCCCCCGCCCTTACCTCCAACGGCTCACGTCTGAGCCCTTGCCTGGCCGCACTCGGCACTCTGAGCCCTTCTCCCTGCTCACCCTCAGCTTCGCCCAGAACGCAGCCCCTCCTGGGGTTTCTGTCCCAGGACTTCGCATCTGGGCAGCACAGCCTTCGGCTGCTTTCTGGCAGTTCTCCCCTCCCCGAGCCCCCACCCACACCAGCCCTTCTAGGTTCTGACCGGCTCCGAAGCCCCGTCCCTCACCTGGGGGGCAGCCAGAGAATAACGGCGACAAGGCAACAGAGGACAAGCCCCACGCACGGTGCGGCACCCTGCGTGCCACCCCAGGAGAACACCGCTTTCCCTTCGTCACACAGGCACCACCTACTGAAACCTCACCAAGCTGTCTCTACACTGCTCTCCGAGGCAGTTCATACCTTTTACTGCAAACAATGATGCTCTGGATAAGCACTTTTACCCAGAGTATTTTTCAAAGGGTGACTCAACTGACTGTGCACTATATAAATCTTAAAATTAATTTCCACCAAAGGCTGGGATCTTCAAAAGGAGTCCAAGACCAAGATGCGGAGACCAGGGATCTTAGCAAAACGGGGCTCTCCGCGCTCTCTGCTAAGTANCTGGGGCGGGGCTGGGGCTGGGCTGGGGTTCAAAGGAAGCAGAAGGAAATCTCAGGGCTCCCAGTATCTGGAGGTCACAGCTCTGATCAAGGGACAGTTCCTAAAAGGAGCCGTGGGTTTGCCATGCTGCCCTGGAATAGGGTGTTCAAAACTCCCCGCCGCACGACGAACCCATGCCGGCTGGCACTAGTACATGGGCTCTGTCTAATCTGGGGGCTCCTCTTTCCACAGGGGGCATGGCCCTGGGGTAGGTGGGTGAGCTGGGCCTGGGGACATGCTCCAGCTTGGCCCTCCCGTACCTGCCCCACAACCCCAGGCCCCTGTGGCCTCAGTCAGCAGGTGCCCACCAAGCAGCATAGTAGCTCACACACCGAAAGGAGGAAATGGGAAAAAGGGCCGCGCCGGCTCCCCTGGGGACCGCCACAGGGGGCACACGGGCAGCAGTGTGGCCGGATTCACACGCCCCAAAGCACACTGACTCCTCTATTCAAAATGGGGGACTACAGCGGGACACAGAAATGTGGCGCTTTGTGCTAAGCTTCTTAGCTGCTTGCTATGTTGTGGGTTGAGACTTTTTTTGAAAAAAGAAAATCAAAGGAGGAAAAGAGGGCTGGAAAAAAGGTAAAGGGCGCTCAACCACACTTTCTAATCATCCCTTTCTGCACCCACCTCTTTCATGGACCCTCCGCTACCCAAAATAATTTGAAACGAATCCAATTCCTATTGTCAATTCTCAGTGAGAACCCACAGGGAGGCTGAGCCTACTTTACTTTCTCCTTTCCTTCACACGGATGAATTTTCTTCATGGTTTGTCAACTCCTATGGATGCCGATTTCTAATTTTAGAACAGTTTCCAAATGTTGGTGGCTTCGTGGGGATAATACAGCTCAATGTATACGTAGTATAAATTATTACCCAAATAAAAAATGACTCCCTCCTTTATGGCAAAAATTACTAATTGACTCAGTTCAAAATTAGGCACATAAAAGGTTCTTGCTAAGTGTTTGCTCAAGGTTGCAAAAGAGGCTGCAAAATCCTCTCCAGCAAAGGATTCCATTCGTGCAGGACGCCAAATCATCTGCGGGAGAAGGGGTCACCTGCTATGAGCACGTACTGTATGCCTGCCCCAAGGTGCCTTTACCTAGCTCCTGCCATTTCACAGACAAAGAACGTGAGCTGGAAAGGGGGCACGCGGGGACTCAAACCCAGGGGTGTCTGGCCCAGAGTGTGTGGTCTCGTCCGCCAGGGCGGCTTCTACCAAAACTTGATACAAAGACAGGTAACAGACTCAAGTAAGTGTCTTGCTCCTTTTAAAAAGGCTGTGCCCAGATGAGCTAAGACACAAAGTCTACCAGAACATAGGAGAAAATAAATCTGTAACCCATCAAAGGATATTTGCTCTCCGAGCTGTGCAAATGCAAACAGGAAATGTCACAAGTACCGAAGAAATCTGCGCAGATCTTAGCATAAGCCTAATGTTTGGGGGCCTCAGAAAGGTATTTCTTAAAAGGTTCTATTTTCATATCCACAAACACAGCCTGACATATGCAGAGACGGCTCGTGAGCAATATCGCATAAACAAAGCAGGCTTGGTGTCAGAAAATTCCGGCCCACGGTCATGCCCTCGGAGCCGTTCGGTCATGTGGTCAAAGAAGGACAGAGGGGTGATGGCCACAGCCCGCACACCGGTCCGGAACGTTCTGAGGGCGGCCTGGAGGAGGACGTGGCGGATGGAAAAAGCCTAATAACTAACAATAAACGGACCGGTTGCCTGTCGCCCACGAGCAGCACCCGCAGGACAGACGCCCGCCCCCAAGAGACAGGGGCAGGACGCCCAGGCCCAGCCCTGGTTCTTCCAGAACCCCTGGGCACGGGGTGTGGCCTCAGAAAGGTCCAAGGTGCTCTCACAGAAGACGGAGGTAGTGTCCCTTCCTTACAGGCTGCTGCGAGGAAAGAAGGCCGTTCCTGGCGGGTGTCTGCGGAGGGGCCTGCCTGGCAATGGCAGCTGCTGAGTGAACGGCGGCCCTCGTGGCAGTTATCGCTGCCAACAGCACACTTGCTCGAGAAAGTGACACGGAAGCATCCAAACAATGAAGGGAAGAGTTGAGGTAGGGTCAGGGCTCACGGGCTGCGGCCGCAGCTCTGTCAGGGGCTGCCCGCAGCGCTCTGCTCTGGACGAAGCGACAGCAGCTGCGGGCGGCAGGCACCTCTGTGCGCGAACTCAGAACGCACGTGCACGCTGCCACCGCCACCGCCACCAGCGCCAGCAGGAGACGGGCAGAGGGCCCAGGCTGGAGTCTAGGGGCCCTGCTCCTCCCACTCGCTAATGCACACTGTCCCCTGGGTTGGGAGGGCGGCCACGTCACACCCCTTCCTGCTGCCTGCGGGCACCACGGCGGGGAGCTCAGGGCGCTGGGCAGCACAGGGACAGAGTCCGAGGGGGGCGGTGCTGGGCCCCCTGCCCGGCCGGTGCCCCCTTCCTCCCAGCGGTGACGGGAAGGGGGGCACCTGAGGATGGCAGAGGCCGGAGAAACACGGGGGCGGATTCCGCCGGCAGCCCCTCCCCCGGCCGGGAGGAGCGCCCCAGCTCCTAGGTGGCACCCCGGGGCCTGCAGTCCAGCCTCACGTCGCCCACGGCTCTCCTGGGACATCCCACCGCCGGTTATGATGCAACTGCCCTTCCAGAAGATGCCACGTTGTCCGCACCTCTCGACCTCTGCATGGCCTGCTCCTCCTCCTCCCTGGAGCACCTGCCCCCGGGCCTTGGCCGCCCTGACGGCCCGCCCCAGAGGCAGATGACCGATACACGCAGGAGCAGGCTCTCGGTGCCAGCATTACCGCCAAAAAGTGCAAATGAGACACATTTCGCCTATGAAACTGACAAAGACAGAAGCGATGCCACACAGGCCCTTTCCCACCCCGCCGGGGAGGCGGCGATCGATGCAGCCTTTCAGGACGGCAATCTGGCGTGCGGATCAGCACTTTTAACGAGCGTCTCTTCTCATAAGGAAACAAATCCGTGTAGAGCGGCACATATTAGAAGGTTTTTTACTACAGCACTGTTTGTAAGAGTAAAATACCAGTAACCGTTAGGAGGGGAGTAGTTCAATAAATTACGGTGCCTCCAAAGAATGCCCACTTTTTAGAAGTATGATAGAACGTTATATACTGCGAGGAAAGATGTCCATGATAAAACGTCCGCTCCTTTCTATGTAATAGTTGAATATACACTTATATATGCCTACTACCTGCACACACACACACACACACACACACACACACACACACACGGAGGGGCAGGGGAGAAGGGCAGAAGGAGGGAGGGTGGGAGGAATGAAATACACAAAGCACATTAGAAACTGCCTCTCAAGTCAAGAGCCTCCTCCAGGAAACCTTCCTGGAATGCCCCAGGCTGTTTGTCCCTGGACGCCTCTCAAACTCCCTGTGTCCCTGAGGGATACATCCAGGTCCCCCTCAGTTGAGTGGCCGGTGTGAACAGGTCGGGTCTGAGCATTATGTGTCTGGACCTCCCCACACACAGCCTGGCGCATGGTAAGAGGGAGGGTGGGTGCGGTGGCTAAAAGGGAAAGAATTTCCTAGTGCACAGCTCTTCCCCGGGTGAGCCCCGACCAGGCCCTGCTACCTCTGGAGAGGCACTTTCATCGGGAGCTGGGGCCCTGGCTCTCTGCCTGGACGAAGAATTGCTTCCTAACCGAAGCCAGAAACAGCCAGGCGTCCCTCGCCTCTGAGTCCCTCGGGCAGCGGATGTTAACGTCCGGGTGTCCCGGAGCCCAGGGCCTCAGCTAACGCAGCATCACTGTGAGGCTCGCGGCTCAGCATGCAGACCCGAGCCGGCCGGAGGGAGGCTGGCCGGGCGGGGCTGGAGCAGGCCATGCAGCGGGCCATCCAAGCGCCACCCGCACCCCAACACGCCTGCCTGCCAGCCTCACGGCACTCCCCATTCCCTCAGGGCATCTACAGTTACCGCAGGCACAAAACTTCAGCCTGTCCGCAAGGTGGCCCCGAGAGGGAAGCCAAAGGGATGGGACGGCCTTTTAAAGGGCAGGGAAGGTCAGGGGCAGGGAAGGTCCGGGACAGCGAAGCCTGCTCGGCTGGGTAGGACAGGGCGTGGCACTCTGGTGGGACAGGTCAGCAGAGGGCAGCTGGACGGGGCTCCCGCACCTCTAAGCCCTCCCCCGCGGAGCAGAGGGAAAGCTCTCTCCTGCCCCGGCCCCCAGCTCTGAGGAGAGCACGGCACACGGGGGCCAGAGCCCGTCCCGGGCACCCTTCCCTTGGCACGGCCAGCCTGCCTGCTCTACCCTGATGGGATCGCAGCGCTGGGTGTCCAGCTCTCTGAGTGGTGTAGACGCCACTCCAGATCTGAGGTCTGGCCCGGCTCCACCTCCGATGTGTCAGGGAGGGGCTGCAGGCACTGACATGACAAGAATCACCTCCACACCTGCTGAGCCGCCCCATCTATGTGACCACCGTCCTCTCCGGTCTTTGTGCTACAAAACACAGGGGACTGTGCAACTTAGCAGCTGCCTTTCTAAGAATTTCCCTCCTACGAGGGGGGGCCACACGGACTCTCTAGACTCCAGGCACCTGGCGCACTGTCACGTGGGCAGTGTCTCCTTGACCAAAGGGCAGAGCTGACGGTGGCTTTTCTTCTTCCTGTTCTTCTTAACACCCTTTGGTTTCCTTTCATCTTCCTGGAGATCTCGTCTGGCATGTAGAGAGTTTGGGGGCAGGCTCCTTCTCCCCGTGATTCCACAGCATACCTCAGAGATATCAGAGGTTCGGTTCCAGACTGATTATGGCAATAAAGTCTGATACGTTTTCTGGTTTCCCAGGACATATAAAAGTTATATTCATACTATACTGCAGTCTATTAAGTGTGCAATAACATGAGGTCTAAAAAAAAAGCACACGCCTTAAAAATACTTAAAAATACTTGATCTTTGTTGCGAAAAAATACTAACCTTCTGAGCTTTCAGCAAGTCACCAGCACTGACCCCAGAGCACCATAACCAATACGATAATAAAGAAGTTTGAAATACGGCAATAAGTCCCCAAACGTGACACGGAGACACAAAATGGGCGGATGCTGGTGGAAAAAAGGTGCCAACGGACCTCCTCGACACGGGGTCGCCACCAACTTTCACTCTGCAAAGAATGTAATTACCTGCAAAGCACAACAGAATGAGGCACTGTCTGCTTTTTGAAACTTCCCAAACCTAAACAACTTGGCAAGTAGAATAACAGCCACGTACGCTTCACCTAGATTCATCGTTCATTCATTGCCAGGGTTCTGCCACATCTTCACATCATCTCCAGCCCCCGCCACATGATCACACACACACACTTTATGGCTGAAGCTAATCAAGAGTGAGCTGCAGTCCTCAACACTGCACCCCAAACCACTTCAGCCGCATCTCCTAAGAACAAGTGCTCTGTGTCCATCAACACACACAACCAGGGCACCTGGGGCATCGTGCATCTTCTAATACAAAATCCACATTTGGCTTTTTCCAACTGTCCCAAGAACGTCCCCACTCCCCCAACCCAGGATTCAATCAAGGATCACACACTGGATTTGGCTGACGTGGTCCTTCACTCTCTTTTCATCTAAACTGGTCCTCCCCTCTCATCCGCCTTCCAGGATGCTGGCGTTTTTGAAGAGTCTAGGACAGCTGTTTTCGAGAAGCTCCTTCAGTTTGGAACTGAATCATGATCCTCATGATTGAATTCAGGTTAACGTTCTCCATAGAGAAATGACGTAGGCAATGCAGTGCTCCTTCCCGGTGGGTCCCTTATTGGGGATAAGAGGTTACGGTGGTGACCGCCTAGACTTCTCCATGGTAACACAGGAGAAGATACGGCCTAGAGATGGCCTCTCCAGGGCCACACGCTCTGTTTATAAGGTGACGGGAAACTCCTCACACACTGCAGTGAGATTGATATCCCTTCCCCAGACGATGGGTGGAACTCTGGGCTCCAATCAATGACTTATGGTGAAACGGACATGATGTGACCTTGGAGGTTATATGGTAAAATGCCTTGCATTTGCCCTTCCTTTCTGGGACCCCAGCTGCTGTGCTGTGAGGAAGCCAAAAAGAGCCACACTAAGAGACCACGTGGAAATGTTTTGCCCAGCTGAGGTCCTGACAGTCAGCCTCAACTGCCAGAGGTAGGAGTGAAAGACAGTTCTAGATGATTCCAGCCCCCAGCCACGAAGACACCCTTGGCCATCGAGTCACTGCCAGCCCTCACATCTTCCCAGATGAGGCCCAAGACATCGTGTAGCAGGGACAAGCTATTCCTGTGCCCCCTCTGAACTTGACTCCCAGAATCCACGATCATAACAGAGTGGTTGTTTTATTCGACTAATGTTTGAAGTGATTTTTAAATTTAGGAATATGTAACCGCAACCATATCCTTTTCCTTCTGTAAGTAGTAAGTCATCGAGAAGTGATGCCGTAAGATTAGACCATGTGATTGTCCAGTTTCTCAACTGTTTTAGATCCAACAGTTTTAGATCAATCCATAAGTTCTGCCTGGATTATTATTACAAGAGTGGCAACACTGATTGTTTATCGTTCTTTCTACAGGTACTAGTTGTCATTCTTAAAGACAGCTTTCTGTTCCCTACCTTCCTTTTGCTTCTACAAATTTTATGTCCGTACAGACCTAGATTCTTTTTTTTAAATTTCAATGTGTTACTCCATGTCTGTCATTACTCATTTTGCTGCTCAAAGAAGATATTCCAAATCTGCCTAGTGGGACCTCTTTCAACATGGCTCCTCTGTCCCAGGTAGGCTGACATGCCCTCATCATTTGGTAAACACATCCTTACTTTTTTACAAATAAGGTGTTGTAGGCTCAGTTCGTCGACACCCCGCTCCATTCTTGGACCAGCGCGTTTTCAGGGGACGCTGGTTCCTTCCAGTTACAAATGGTTATTTGGAAATCAACATGTAGGAAAAAGGAGTGCGAACTGAGGTGTCCTTATTGGCGGGGTTCTCTCAGGGAGCAGAGCTAAGGAGAACGCATTTCTTTAAAACCATGAGTTTGTGCCGATCCTCTAACCCCCAAGCAATGTACCACAGGGCTCTAGCTCGCCCCCCACCCCCGGTGTCCTGTGTTTGCACCTCCCTCTCCTCCAAGGAGAACCCCAGTCCCTCATAACATCAGTGCTCACTCGCTCAGTCCTGTGATGCAAACCAAACAGTTTGGAATTGCCACACCCATTCTACTGCCAAAAACAAACCTGCTACGTGAAGTTCAAGATTTCTCTTCTTCCTTAGAGTACACTTCATCGAGGATGTACAGAGAACTCCATCTAAAAGTTACCTTGATTCATTCATAATTAAGTGGTGTATGCTGAGACAGGTACAGATGTATAGGCGCAAGTCGGAAATAAGACAGAAAAATCCGTGTACCGTTCACCCAGTTTCTCCCAGGTGAGTGCCCTGTGTCACTACAGGGCAATGTCACCACCAGGGGAGGGACACTGACACAATCCAGTCTTACTCAGATTTCACGAGTGTTCTGTGCACTCACGTGCGCACACCTCGTCTATGCAGTTCTATCACCTATGTTCTTATCATGCCACCATCGCCTGCGGCCCCTGCGCTCCATTCTATAACCTACTCACCTTCTCTCCTACACCCACCTCCGATATCCCTGGCCCCTGGCGATCGCTAACTTGTTCTCCAGAGCTATAATTTTGCTGTTTCAAAAATGTAGTAGAGGGACGCCTGGGGGGCTCAGTCGGTTAAGCGTCCGACTTCGGCTCAGGTCAAGTTCTTGCGGTTTGTGGGTTCGAGCCCCACATCGGGCTCTGTGCTGACAGCTAGCTCAGAGCCTGGAGCTGCTTCAGATTCAGCGTCTCCCTCTCTCTCTGCCCCTCCCCTGCTCACAGTGTCTGTCTCTCTCTCTCTCAGAAATAAATAAAAATTTCTTTTTAAAAATTAAAAAACAAACAACAAAAAAAGCGAAAAATGTAACAGAAATGGAATCACACCATATTTACCCATGTGCACTGGGCTTTGCTTACTCAACAGAATTCCCTGGAGGTTCATCCAAGATTCATCTTCCTATCTTATTGCCAAGTAGTCTTCTATGTATGGACAAACCACCTCTGTTTATGATTCACCTGTTGAAGAGCATCTGGGTTGACTCCAGCTTTTGGCTATCATGAATAAAGCTTCTATTAACATTCACTTTGTGTAAATGCTGTTTTTGCTTCTCTGGGATAAATGCCGAAGAGCGCCATCGCACGGTTTTATGGTAACTGCAAGCTTAGTTTTATAAGAAACTGCCGAAGTATTTCCAGAGCAGTGGTACGATTTACGCTCCCATCAGCAACGCGTGAGTGACCTAGTTTTTCCACATACTCGTCGGCATTTGGTGTTGTGACTATTTTTAATTTTAGCTATCTTGATAGGTATGTAGTGATATCAAATTGTGGGTTTAATTTGCATATCTCTAGTGGCTAATGATGCTGAGTGTCTTTTCATGTGCTTATTTGCCATCTGTATATCCCCTTGGTTAATTTTCCTAATTGGATTGTTTTTAATTATTTATTTAGCTGGTGGAGTTTGAAAGCTCTTTATTTTTCTAGACACCAGTCCTGTCTTTGCTATATGGTTTGCAAATATCTTCTCCCGGTCTGTGGTTTCTCTTCTGATCTTCTTTATAGACTCCTTAACAGAATGAAACTTTTAAATTTTGATGAGGTCCACTGTATCCATTTTTCCCTTTATGGATCATGCGTTTAGTGGTTTTAATTTTAGTTTCCAGATGCTGCTGGAAAACAGGAATCTGTAATGCGATGAATTTTTGTATGTTGTCTTATGACCTTGATAAACTCATTTATTAGTTCTAGGAGGTTTTCTTGCTTGCTTGTTTATTTGTGTGTGTGTGTGTTTGTCTGTTTGTTTGTTTAGAGTTCCTTAGGATTTTCTATGTAGATGACCCTATCAGTATGCACACAGGGACAGCTTATTTTTTCCTTTCTAATCCACATGCCCTAATTTCTTTTTCTTGTCTTACTGCAGTGGCCAGCATTATCTTACCAGCAGCTTAACTGCAGGCTGTGTTTACGCAGTGAAAGCAAATATCCTTGCCTTGCCCCTGATCTTAGGGGGAAAGCTTTCACTATTTCATCATACATACGATGTTTGCTGTAGGATTTTTTGGTACATGCTCTTTAGCAAGTTAAGGTAATTCCTTTCTATTCCTTATTTTCTGAAAGTTTTTATCATAAAGGGTATTGATTTTTGTCACATACCTTTCTGTATACATATGTATGTATATATCATATATATACACGCACACACAGTATAACAATGTTACAACAATGTTATATTGGTTATATATATACAATATATACAGTTTATATATTATATATATTTGTTATGTATACATACATATATGTATATATACTGTATATATATTACATATCTGGTTTGTAAATATTTTGTTGAGGATTTTTGTGTCTGTGTTCATGAGAGATATAGTTTCCTTTTGTCTTTGGCTGGTTTGGTAATACTGTCTGTCAAGGTAATACTGGTCTCTTTTCTGGAAAAGATTATGTAAAATTGGTTTTAATTCTTCTTTAACTTTTTGGTAGAAATCTCCAGAGAAGGGGCGCCTGGGTGGCTTAGTAGGTTAAGCGTCCGACTTTTGCTTAGGTCATGATCTTGCGGTTCGTGGGTTCGAGCCCCACGTCGGGCTCTGTGCTGACTGCCAGCTCGGAGCCTGTACCCTATTTCAGAGTCTGTATCTCCCTCTCTCTCTGACCCTCCCCTGTTCACGCTGTCTCTCTGTCTCTCTCTCTCCTAGAAATAAAAATATTAAAAAAAAAAAAAAAAAGAAAGAAATCTCCAGAGAAATCATTTGGGAATGGAGCTTTCTTTTTCTAAGGTTTCAAATTCATGAAGTCAATGCCTTGAGTGGCTATAGAACTATTCAGGTTATCAATTTCATCCTGCTTGTTTTAGTAGTTTGTGGTTTTCCGGGAGTTGGTACATTTCTTCTGTGTTGTCAAGTTTATGAGCATAAAGTGGTCTGTAGAATTACCTTATTCTCCTCTAATGGCTGTACTAGAGTCTGCAGGGCTGTAACCTGTTTCTCTGATATTGATGATTCGTGTCTTCTCTCTTTATTTTTGTCAGTCTTGCTAGAGGTTTATTAATTTTTTTTTTAATTTTTTTTTTATGTTTTATTTATTTCTAGGAGAGAGAGACAGCGTGAGCAGGGGAGGGTCAGAGAGAGAGGGAGTCACAGACCGAAAGAGGCTCCAGGCTCTGAGCTGGCAGTCAGCACAGAGCCCGACGCGGGGCTCGAACCCACGAACCACGAGATCATGACCTAAGCGAAAGTCGGACGCCTAACCGACTAAGCCACCCAGGCGCCCCATGAGGTTTATTAATTTTACTAATTTTTTCCCAAGAACCAGCTTTTTATTTCCTTAATTCTCTCTACTGTTTTCCTGTTTCAGTTACATTGATTTCTGTTCTTATCTTTATTATTTCCTTCCTTTTGCTTGCCTTGGCTTTATGTTATTCTTCTAGTTTCTTGAGATAAAAACTTTAATTTGAAACTTTTCCTCTTTTCTAATGTAAGTATTTACTGCTGTGAATTCCCCTTTAACCTGCTTGAGCTGAATCCTGCATATTCTGATATGCTGATTTCAATTCGTTTAAATTTGTCAAGGTTTGTTTTATGGCCTCGGATATAGTCTTGGTTCCACAGGTGCTTGAAAAAAAAATATGTACTGTGTGACTGTCGGAGTATTCTTTATGTGTCAATTATATCCTACTGGTTGCTCGCGTCATTTAGGAATTTTACATCCTTGATGATTTTCCGTTTAGTGTTTCTATCGTTTGCGGAGAAGGAGCTCTGCTCTCCTCCCAGCTATTATTTCAGGCTTCTGTATTTCTCCTTTCAGCCCTATGGTTTTTGTTCCACGTATTTTAAGATTCTGTCCTTGGGTGCATAGACATTTAGGGTTGCTGGGGCTCCCTGGCGAGGGATGCTGTTATCCTCATGCCGAGTCCTTCCTTGCGTCCGGTAATGTTCTTTGCTCTTAAGTAGTTTATCTGATATTAACATAGCTACACCAGTGTTTTCTGGATCATTGCTTATATGACATATCTTTATTCCTACAGTCTTCCTTTCAACCTATGTCACTGCATTTCTACTATTCAGCCGTGTTGGGGGGGGGGGAGGAGGTATTCTGGGATCCTCTGCCTTTTGATTGGTATATTTAAACTATTTACCTTAAGGTTATTACTGCCACATGGAAGCTTAGGCCTGCTGAAACCTTAAGCCGTACTACTTAGGACTACTTAAAGCTTAAGTAATTGCCGTGTTAAGGCTTAAGTCATTTCGTTATGTTTTCTGATTGTTCCCCGTTTCTCATTCTCCATTTCTTTTCTTGCCTTCCTGTGAGTTAAAAACATTTCATAGGACTCCGTGTTGATTTACTAATAGTGCTTTTGAGTATAGTGCTTCATAAAATTTCCTTAGTGGCTACACTGAGCATTATAACGTGTATATGTAACTTACCATAATCTGCTGGTATCAATGTTTTACAATTTACAATACACTATGGAAGCCTTACTTCCATTTAGGTTCTTTTATTCTCTGCACTTTTTAATACCTTAGCTCAGAGCTCTATATCTTCTAGATACATTTGCCTCACATCAGATGGTATTAATTTTTATTTCAGCCATCGAATGTGATTTTAAAAACTCATGAGAAGAAGGAAAATCTATTGTATTTATCCATGGCTTTGCTTTTTCTGTTGTTGGTTCTTTCTGGTTCATATCCCAAGATTATTTCCTTTATCATTTTACTTCTGTCTGAAGAACTTACTTTTTTAAAGATTTTACTTTTAAACAATCTCTACACCCAACATGGGGCTTGAACTCCCAGCCCCGAGACCAAGAGTTGCACACTCCACCAACCGAGCCGGCGAGGAGCCCAGATTTAGCCATTCTTCGTGGGTACACTGGCTAGCAACAAACTCTCTTGGTTTTCTGTAATCTGAGAATGGCTTATTTTCTCTTCATTCTAAAGGATAGTTTTTCACAGTTATCAATGTTCTTTTTTCTTTCAGTACTTGAAAACTATGCCACTTCCTTTTGGCCTCATAGTTTTAAATGAGACTCCACTGTTTTCCAGATCGTAAGGAATACACTGGTTTTCTCTGATTGCTTTCAAGATTCTTTTGTCCTCAGTTTTCAGAAGTTTCTTCATTGTGGGCCCAGGTGTGTATTTCTTTGGATTCATCTTCTTCGGAATTGGCTCGGCTTCTTGAATCGGAGCCCATCGTGCTGCTCTGGGCTGCCTGCTTCACCAGAGGCCGCAGGCTCGTGGATCCCTGCTGGGGTTGCCTGTGGGGCAGGTGTGCATCTCCAGGCTGTGGGGACGGAGCGTACTTCCTTACCAGCCAGGGGTCCCTCCTGCCAGCCTCAGGTCCCCCCAGCGTCTCCAGGGGGTGGAAAGAAGTCTCTGACCTACAGTACACAAAGGGCACTGCTCCAGTAACTTGCGGCAGGAGGTCCCCTGCTGGTGCCACCAGGCCACCAGTGTCTCTAGCTGGGAGAAAGGACTCTCTGGTCCGTAGGACAAAGAATGCTTCCCAGAGCAGACCTCCTAGCAACCTGGGGTCTCCGGGTAGGGGAGAGGAGACTCTGGCTGGACCAAGAGTGCTCCCAGTCTGGGCCACTTGGGGCAGGATGCTCCTGCTGGTGCTGTTGAACCATTAGGGTCTCCGAGTGGAAGAAGGGGGTCTCGGGCCCATGGGGAAGGAGAGTGCTTCCTGGGGGCACTCACCAGTGGTACCCCTGTTTGGTCTGCCCTGCTGGTGCCCCTGGGCCTCCCCAGTACGGCTGGCAGGACTCCCTCTCAATCTGGTGAAGCAATAAGCCTACCTGGCCAGTCGCCTGCCACAGGTTGGGGGCTGAAGATACTGACCTCTGGTCGCTCTCTGTCTCTGGGTGGGATGATCAGGAGACACCCAGGTGGCTGTGTTGTTCCCCTAGCCATTCTCCCTTCCTGCCCCTCGCTTTCAGACTCCTCCGATGGTTACCTCTCCATTTACATCAGGGCGCATACTTGTGCTCAGGGAGAAGGGGCAGGGAAAGGAGTCTAGCCATCTTGTCTGCACTAGAAGTCCCCTCACGCTAACACCGTTCCTCTGTGTGGAGTGGCATCTATCTGATAGACAGCCAGGTTTGTTTACTTCAGTTTGTATTAAGTTTCCGCTCCACCTTTGTTTATGTAATTTTCCAAGAAGCAACACATTACTATGGTTCACAAGTCAACTATATACAAAAGACATGTTCGGAGATGTCACATTCCCAGCCCATTTCCACTCACTCACTGTGGGTAGCAATCTCATTAGTGTCCTGAGGTTCTTTTTGAAAACTAAAGAGATTAAGGGGCACCTAACTGGCTCAGTCAGTTAAGCGTCTGACTCTTGATTTCTGCTCAGGCCATGATCTCATGGTTCGTGAGTTCAAGCCCCACATTGGGAACTGCACTGATAGCACAGAGCCTGCTTGGGATTCTCTCTCTCCCTCTCCTCTCTCTGTTCCTCTCCCACTTATGCTAACATTCTCTCTTTCAAAAAAAACCTTAAAAAAATTTTTTTTAAAGAAAACTAAGGAGATTCATGTTTCTCTCTCTTTTTCTTATTTTAGCAGAGGCCTGATTTTGGCCTCAGAATCTTACAGCAGTTGACTGTTACAGCCCAGCGACTTAAAATCATCATCATGTGGATGCTCCGCCTATCAGAAGCCCTTTGGATGCCTCCCTGACTCTATCTACCTCCCCCGCAACCCCATTCTGCTCACATTCCTCAATTTGTTGAGATGTTCGTCTGCTTTCCTTCTTTAAATTCTATTGATCCAGCTTTCCTCATAATCTTCTTCTTCCTTCAATCACTAACATATTGGAGTTGATCTAAAAGAAAACAGGGGTGTTCACCTTAATGGAATAAATGTATTCTGTCAGGGTCTGCTGTAAAATGAATTCCTATGAAGCGAATCCCACTTTCCAATGCAGTATACTGCAATACACTGGGGGAACGTAGTCACAGGGTATAATTAATACCACATTTAAAGAGGCTGCCTACATTTTTAAGATCACATATTCATGAGGGAAGCGCGATATTTTCAGCGAAACACTGCTGACAAAACACAACATGTTAACAATTATACTTCACCACACTTTTGTAAATGTCACAAAATACAAATACCCGAAATGACAACACAACACTGTCACAGCTCTGGCAGACTCATCTGTTACCTCATACACAGTTCCCACGTACGGGCAAACATCCCGAGTCTTGGCAATTTAGCTCGGTTTCTTCTAACTAGACTCTGCAGCCTTCACACTGACTGCTCCCAGATACCTCTGCTGTGGCTCTGGTATCGTCTGAACCCACCAGGCGCCCTTCCGAGCACCTCCCACTCACGATGCCAGTTCTGTGTGCTTCCGGATCCCGGGATTGGTGAAGACTTGATTAGAAAGTGGGTTTCCCTCTTTCGCTTGCTGGGGAGGCGCACCGCAAACATTTACTGAGCATCTACAATGGATCTGCAAAGCAGCGGGCCGCGCGAGCGAACTCTGACAAGTGCCTGCATAGTGACGGACGCAGAGCGGGCATCCCGCGAGCACATCAGTCCAGGTTAGGCAACGGCACCAGCTAAGAACCAACAACCAGGAGCGAACGAGCCGATTTGCTGGCATGTTCTATTTATTCTGCCCCGAGCTGGCGCTCTCCTCAGATGCTACTAGTGTATCCAAAACATTTGCCGAGTCTGACCATTTTAACAGGAGGCAATGAAACGACCTGTATTCCTCCTGGCAGAAGAGCCGAAGGCACAGGATCCTACAGGTGTCTCCGGTGCGACTGTTATGGTGAGACCGTGCATGAATTCTTTATATTCTGAAGCACTTCAAGTAAAAGACAGAACCCTGTTTTTAGAAGACCTTTCGCGAGCTGGTTAACGTGGGTAAATGACATCACCGCCCTGCGCTTGAGTTTAGAATCCGGGACTGTGGGCTTCTCAGAACAACTGAAACACCTCTGAACTGATTTTGGCTTATTTAAAACTGCACAAAGCGTGACGCCATCAAAAGCCCTCTGCACAAGCCCTGGAGGCTTTAAATTCAATACAAACCGGAACTTTCCTCGCATCACCACCGGTGTGGTCAACGTCCAAGGGGAGGGTCTGACACAGCCCTCAGACGCCGCGAGCGCCATGTGCCTGCCCCCTCCCCCGCCGCGTCCGCACGTGGCCAGCAAAGGGCTGAGTTGCCCGTGATGAGCAGGCCCCTCCAGGACCACGGCCGGGTGGGAGGCACTGTTCTGCAGGGTCCCCTCCTCCTCCCCCCTTTTCCCTGCTCTGGATCCTGGATGTCGCCGTCGTGA
Organism: Crocuta crocuta; assembly: GCF_008692635.1. Classification (NCBI taxonomy): domain Eukaryota; kingdom Metazoa; phylum Chordata; class Mammalia; order Carnivora; family Hyaenidae; genus Crocuta; species Crocuta crocuta. Next base: position 827,237 of record NW_027532747.1, on the reverse strand, counting down.
TGCGTGAACGAGAATCACTTCCTGACGGGGAGCCATGCCGGGATGTGGCGGCCCACGCAGGGGCCAAGACACACTGAGCTCTGCCCGGAGGACCCAGGGAGGGTTCCTGGAGCGGGAAACAGGGGAGCTGTCCCCAGGGGGCCGGAGGAACTGCTCAGGCAAATCCAGGACACAGTGGCGGAAGCACACTGCACGCAAGGCCCATGAAGGAGCACCGAGGGTCGCCCAGGGCCACCACAGGCCCGTTCTGGTGGGAGAGGAGGGGGGCCGGGGGGCCGAGTGCCCAGGGCGGCAGCGTGCAGTCCGTGAGGATGGGCAGGACCGGCATTTTGAGCAGGGCGCCGGCAGGGTCAGTCTGTGGCAGTAAGTCTGGACTTTGGGGACTGACATTAAAGGCAAGGAGACCTTCTGGGGTGACCGCTTTCACCCCGGTAACAGGGACAGGGCAGTGGGGATGAAGAGGACAGCCCGTCACTATCTAGGAAGCGCAGGAATGGACTAAATGCAGGAAATACAGAGACGGGGCCCAGCACAGCACAGGGGCAGGCGGCACTCACCGCCCACGACCAGGGGAAGCAGGTGTTGGTGTAGACGTGCGCACGCAGGGAGAGGAGCCCCAGACGCGGAAGGGAGGCCACAGGTGGCCTCGCACAGCCCTCGGCACACCCGCCTGGCCCGTCCGGTGCTCCTGGCCCCCTTCACCAGCTCTCTGCCCTGCGCCTCTGTGATGTGTTCCTCCCGAATCCATCACCCACTTTGGTCCCCAAGGCTCCCCCAGGCTCGGCACCACAGCGGGCAGCTCGCTGACCCCGAGGAGGGAACAAAGCTGCAGGTAAGCCCTGCAGGTGATCAGCGGGCCAAGAGCTGCATTCCACCGCTGCCTTGTGAGGGACAGGCCAGGGCAGCCGCGAGCTCCCGGACAAGCCCTTCCCAAGCACAGGACGCGCCACCGCAGGGTGTAGGGAAGACGGTCTGCCGGAAAGGCAGGGCGGCCGGGCTGCTTCTGCTGGGCCGCGGCCATTTCCATCTCTGAAACCGCATCTTCCCGCCCTTCAAAGCATTAAACAGATCACAGCTTGAACAGGGGAGGCCAGACTGAAGATTCTGGAATGAGCCAGCCCTCAGTGTAAATCCCACCTCCCCCATTTATTTACGAGGCCGTGCGGCCTTGCACGGACTACTTGTGGTCCCCGAGGTCCTGAGCCATCATCTGTCCATGGGAATGACCGCGTCCACCTTATAAAGCCTCGGGGGAAGGGCCTGGTTCTCAGGCACTCAGCAAAGAGCTACGGAAGGCACCGGAAAGCCGGTGAAGCCCGAGGTGAGGCCACAGCTCTCCGGAGAAGCCACCCCACCCGTTCGGCGGCACTGGCTGCCAGGGAGCGCAGAGCCAGCACGGCGGCCTGGACAACCTTATCACGGTGCCCCAGCCAGGCCCGGCCTGCGGATTAGGTGCCTCTGGCTGGCCAACCTGAACCAGCGCGCCACGGAACTGGCGCCTCACGGCCCGAATCAACGGCGACGGGCAGGACGGGAACGGAGTCCGCGCGGGGTCTCTCCGACCTCAGACAATGAAGTCTTCCCTCCTCAGCACTCGCCCAGCCGACGCCGCCGGGGACGCCAGTGAGGCATGCAGTGAGAGATGGACTCGAAAGAAAGAACAGATGCAGCGAGGCAGGGAGAGGCAGGGAGAGGCAGGGAGAGACAAACCTTGTACTCCACGCACTTGAGCGAGCGCCGGGTCTCGTTCCGGCGACGTGGGAAGGGCAGGCGGGCCTGTGGCCTTGTCCCGGCTCCAGCTGGGCTTCTCAGCAGAGGCGATGACAGGCCTGGGTGGCTTCCGTGCAGCCTCTGAAGAGCCTACACACGCTGCAGCCTAAAAAGCTTTGCAACCCACGACGTCCCGCGTGCTGGGACACGGCCGGTGGAGGGACGCACGGGGGCCCGGAGGGCGTGGCCATCTACGAGCAGCCGCGTCCCAGTGAGCAAGGAGAACGGCCCCAGGACTACAGACTCCGTCACTCCTGCCCGGAAGGGAGAGGGAGAGCAGCCCCCGTCCAAACAAATCCAACCTTAGAATGAAGGAGGGAAGGACCGAGCAGGGGACTGAGTGGCACACTGGCAGCACCCCTCCTCCGGCGGGCCCCCGCCCAGGGACAGGGTCAGTGGCGCTGGGGCTGCGCCTGTGATCGTTATCTGCTGAAGGGGTGTCGCACTTGGCCCCTAGGTTTAACTCAGGGATCAAGGCCTGTGTTCTGCAAGGAAACAAGTTGATGGCCCTGAGTCCAGCCCCCAGAGAGGAGGCCCCTAACAGCTCAGGGTCCCTAACAGCTCCAAAAAGGGAGGAGGGCCTAAACACGGGAGCGCCTGGCGCCCTCCCACCGGGAAGAAAGATTCTAATGAATTCCAGGCTCTTAGCCAAAACCTGAAACAGGGCTTCTCAAATGGAGGCCTATGAAGCACCCACATCAGAAGCACCCGGTGTGCTCTTTGACGTGCTGAAGCTGCGGGCCCCGCCCAGACGAAGACCCCTCCCCCCCGGGGAAATCTGTACTTGTCACCTTGGGGGACAACGAGGCCGTGCACCCACCGATGCCAACGGCACCTCCCCCAGTCCTGACAGGCCACGTGCCTAGACATCACCACATGTCCTCTGGAGGACAAGATCACCCCTGTCACAAGCCACCGGTCTCTAGGGACAGGAGGCTGAGGAGGGATAGGAGCCTTCAAAACTCATTTCTGAGAAATAGAATCACGAACGATCTCAGTAAAGGGGAAAGGGACTGACGCTGTCCTCAGGCGAACGCACCTGAGTCACTACAACACGTCCCCTGCTGTCCCCCGAGAGCTGGGAGCCGTGGGGCCACGGCGCCGGGCAGGGCAGGGAGGGCGCAGGGCCCGCTGGGAACCCCGAGGAAGGGCCCGGCCGGTAAGAACAAGGCCAGGGAGGCTGAGGCCCAGGCGAGCTGCGCCGTTCGGAAAATGCTAAGGACAAAAAAAGGGCTTTTAAAATTGGATCAGGAGCCATAGGAACAGGAAGGCCCATATTGGGGTGAAAGGTGTTCAGTTAACAGATGATGGAGAGAAAGAACTATAAACTCCCATTTTCTATCAAGGAGAACAATCTTCAGGCTGAAAAGGGTGAATCAAACACTGATATGAGGGAATTGAAACGCGAGACGGGGACGAGACTGTGAGAACATCCAGTCACACTAAATGAATTCAAATCTCCTGATCCAGATGAATCACATCTCGGCTCTGAATTAACTTACAGAAGAGACATGCTCGCTGCTGGCAATCTCGGAACTCAGAGAAAATGAGAAGAGGCCCAAGACGAGACAATGTCCAATTTAGCAAAGGGGAGAAAAGGTGGATTTTTGCAAACTACCGATTGGTGAGCCAGACGCAGATCCCTGAGAGAAGTCTACGGCCTGAGTGCTCAGAGACGGACGTGGTGGCTACCAGAAGGAAGCCCAGGCTGGTGGAAACAAGCCATCCAGACACACTTCCACACTCGCGTCGTAAAGCCATGGGGGGAACTGCCTAGAATGACGGGGACACCGTCCGGAGTGACGGGGACACAGCCTACAGTGACGGGGACACCGCCCGGAGTGACGGGGACACCGCACAGTCAGTGAGATTCTGTCCCATGCTGCACCCGTGGGAGGACCCAGGAGCAGAAGGCACCTGGAGTAGCATCCCACTCCGGAAAGCTAGAGCGTGAGGACAGATGGCTGACCACAGAGTGTGGCATCTTCCAACTCAGCATCATTATCTGTGACTAAAGGCAGGAGTGTCAGCGTACTGATCACATCTGCTGACGACATGAAGTTCGGAGGGTGACGCAGTATGTTGTATGGGTAAGAGGATAAACACACATCTCAAAAGCTAAGAAAGGCCCCGTCCACTCCAATTAGATGAAAATTAACAGGGACAGGGTCGAGGTCTTGGTCCTGGGTCCCAAACCGCCGGCCACCTGCATGCAGAACAAGGTGGTGTGGCTTCCCAGCAGCACACACAGACCCAAGGGAGCCGAGCCCAGGGAGCCAAGCCCAAGGGAGCCGAGCCTAAGGGAGGTGAGCCCAAGGCAGCGCAGGCGGCGTCCCAGGGGAACACCCCCGGGCGATGGCACAGCCCCATCCCTCCCCCCCACCCCTCGTGCCCGCTGGCTCCAGTTGCGGGGCCCGCAGGGGCAGGGCAGGCTGAAACCTACCAGAAGGAGAGCCGCTGGACCGTCCCCGCCCCCCTGCCCCCCGGGAGGAAAGCCTGAGAACCGGGTGACAGTTCACTGGGGCGGGGGGACTAGCCCTCACCGCCCTGGCGCACACGGCCAGCTCCACCACACTGCTGCTCCGGCTCGTGGCCTCGGCACACCCGGACGCCGGACACACTCCAGGGTAGTGCACAGCCACAGCTGTCCGCCAATGGCACGGACCGTCTGAGGAGGGGGGAGCACGGCGAGCACCCGCACGCGCTGTGACAGGCATGGTCACGTGTCGTCTGAGGCAGTCCTCAGCCGCAACCCAACAGGCTGCGGCTACAAACGGGACGAAGAGGAACCCGGGCTGGCGAGAGTGAACCCATTTGCCTCCGGGCGCACAGTCAGCAAGAGCTGAGGTGAGGAGTCAGACCCGGGGGTGAGCCCTGATCCTACGCTTTGCCAACGTGCGGTGTCCAGCCCGAGGCCACCTAACCATCAGTTGAGGAGACAACGGAAAACATCTCACATCAAGTAAGAGCCCTTCAGGCCGGGACTCGGCAGCGATGACTGTGCCAAAACAGGCTTTCTTGCAGCAATGAGCACCATCCCTTAGTTAGCAGTAAAACAATGCACCCATCCAAATGGCCAATTTTTTGCCCATCAAACTCACAAACTTGAAAACTATTGACAATGGGGAAGGGAGAGCTTTTAAGTTTACCACCTAATAGGGAAATCAAAAAATTCTATGAAGAAGCAGTTCTCAAAAAGAGAAATATGAGGCCAACAAACGGGGCGCCTGGGTGGCTCAGTCGGTTGAGTGTCCGACTTCGGCTCAGGTCACGATCTCACGGTTGGTGGGTTCGGGCCCCACGTCGGGCTCTGTGCTGACAGCTCAGAGCCTGGATCCTGCTTCAGATTCTGTGTCTCCCTCTTTCTCTGCCCGTCCCCCATTCATGCTCTGTTTCTCTCAAAAATAAACTTAAAAAAATTTTTTTTTAAAAAGAGGCCAACAAGCTTATGAAAAGAGGCTCGGCCATATTCATAATTAAAGAAATAAAAAAATTTAGGCTGATAAAGGGCTGTGATGGTAGAGATGTGTGTGGAGGGGGAAGGGGAGATTCTCAAACCATTTTGTGAGTGTATATTTCTGAAGGGAAATTTGGATGCCTCCGTTAAAATAATTGTGAAAGTCTGAACCCTAAATGTCCACTTAACAGGAAGATGGGAACATAGATAATGCTGATCCCACAACGTTGCTGAAAGGCGGGGATGCCACCGCCGCCGCGCGCTGCTGATGGAAGCGGGAGCTGTGACGGGCTCCATGGCACCACGGCCATCTGGCGAGGCGGAGCCCCAAGCCTGAGGGACGGACACCATCTATGGCCCAGGACCTGCAATTCGACATAGAAATGTTTTCCCCTAAGAAAATAACTGGCTCCAGGCAGCTGTGAAGACGGTCAGAGAACACCGTCCCCGTGTTGTCAGCCGAAGGCAATGTGACAGTGCAGTGATGGGAAACAGCAGATGACGGAGGAGTAGACTGTGGCACATTCGTAAGAAGGAGTAGTATGCAACTAAGTGTCGACGAACTAGATTTGATGTTGAAAAATGGTTCCTAATGGATGGAGTTTTAAAATGCTACCAATCAGCATTCCGGTTGTGTTCCTGTTTTTGCAGACACAACTGATCCCCGAACCGCGAAAGGGTGAAGGGTAGTGATGCCCCCCTCCTCTGCAGAGTTGATTTGACTACCCCAAAACTTAACTGCTAAGAGTGTTACTGATAACAGTCGATTAGCACACATTTTATATGTTCTAAGGCAGCATATGTTGCATCCTTACAGTAGCGTAAGCTACTGAAAAGAAAATATTAAGAAAAGCGTAAGGAAAATACGTTTACAGTCCTATACAGTAAAAAATCTGTGTGCTAAGTGAACGCATGCAGTTCAAAGCCATATTGCTTGAGGGCTGACTGTACCGCAACATGACCAATATCACCGTAAGAGAAACCGCTGTGGGCAGTGTCCACCAAGACGCTAACAGGGGTTACCTCTCTGCAGGGGCAGCGGCTGATGTGGCAAATTTAGCTTTGCTCTTTGGGCTCACCTGAAATTTTTGGTTTCTCGACCATGAACAGGTGCTACTTAAGAAACAAGCGTGAGCAGTCTTGTAAAAGATAAGGCTCCCCAGGGGCGCCTCGGCGGCTTAGTCGGTTAAGCGTCCGACTTTCGCTTAGGTCATGATCTCGCGGTTCGTGGGTTCGAGCCCCGCGTCGGGCTCTGTGCTGACTGCCAGCTCAGAGCCTGGAGCCTGTTTCAGAGTCTATGACTCCCTCTCTCTCTGACCCTCCCCTGCTCACGCTGTCTCTCTCTCTCTCCTAGAAATAAATAAAGCATTAAAAAAAAAAAAAAAAAGATAAGGCTCCCCACAGCTGGACTGGCTCCAAGCAGATGACCGGGGCACTCCCATGATGCAACACAGCAAGGCAGAGTGTTCTGGCTCCCCTGCTGGCACCAAGCACCAAGCAGTTCTGCTCTGAGGACCACGGCCTCCTACCTCCACGCCCCCAGCCCAAAGCACTGCAGACTGCTCCGGGCTGTCACCTCTCCTGACTGCTGAGCCACCGTGTCACACATCCATGTCCATCAGGCGCTGAGCTTGCTCTGGGGACAAAACGGTACGTCAGCTTAGGTGGCAGCCCTGCACAGAAGGAGCAGCACGCAAGGGTCAGGGAGGGCCCCCTGGGTGACCCGAGTGTCAGGGGAGAGGCCACGCGGCCGGAGAGCATGCCGGGTGCACACACAGCCAAGTCCCAGACCACAGAGGCCTGCAGGCCGAGCTGAGGGGGCCCAGCCTTCTTGCAAACGCATCAGGGAGTCGCTGGCAGACGTCAGAAACGGGCCTCCTGCAACAAGGAGACTCCAGATCATAGGTAAGCGTCTGGCACAAAGGACACTGTGGGGAGGTGACGGTTTCAGTTCAAGAGAGAGATTGGCCAGGGGCCGCCATTGTGGCGGGGAGACAAAAGAACGGGAGCTCCGAGTTCAGTACCCAGGACAGGCCTGGTCGCCAGCGCAGTGGGACGGCAGAGCACCAGCGGGCAACACCAAAGGGCAAGCTCACGTTCTGCTTGCAGCATCCCGCCGCCCCCACGGCCAAGGGCTGCGGGCAAGGCCAGCCAGAGGGAGCTGACCGAAGCTGGTAAGGGAAGAGCCGGGAAGGAAAGGAAAGGGAGACGCCATGTGCCTATTTAATTAAAATTATTTGTTTAACGGGTCTTTTCCAGCAGGGATAGGTGGCAGCCTGCACACATGATGGACAGGCATTTGTGGCTCTTCAAGCCGTAAGGACCTATTTAGGAGACGAAATGCGTTGGGGGAAAACAACAGACGATAATGCGGCGCAGGAAGTGTGGCATGTTAATGCAGCTGCTGCAGCAACGGCGCAGAAACCACTTCGAGAGGAGAGACCGACTGAGCCCAAGCTTAAAAGGACCCTAGCAACGCTAATGGGGGCAGTGACATAAACCCACAGCCGCGAACAGCGACTGAGCCCCTGAGGTTAGCCCTTCTTCCCGCGTGATCGTTTCGCCCCTCCTAACGAGGTATGCAGTTGGCTCTTCCACTGCAGACCAGGTTCAACACCACGAAGGAGAAAGATGGGAGTACAAACCTGGAGTTTTTGCAACAAATCGCTGGCATAAAAAAGGGGGTAATGGGGCACCTGGGGGGCTCAGTCAGTTAAGTGTCCAACTTCAGCTCAGGTCGTGATCTCACGATTCGTAGGTTCGAGCCCCGCGTCGGGCTCTGTGCTGACAGCTCAGAGCCTGGAGCCTGTTTCGGACTCTGTGTCTCCCTCTCTCTGCCCCTCCCCTGCTCACACTGTCTCTCTGTCTCAGAAACAAAGAAAACATTAAAAAAAGTGGGGGTAGTGTCTCTTTTGTGTGACAAAAGACTTAGAAGCCTAAGAACCAATAAGGTGTAAGGAGGGAACTCTTGGCGGACCCTGACTTATACTAGCAACAAACACAAACAAAAACCCTGAGAAAAGGATATTTTTGAGGCAACCAGGGAAATCAGTGTTAATTCTCTGAGGCGAGCGGACAATATTGTAGTTATAGAAGAAAACGTCCATATTTTTCAAAGATGCATACTGAAGCCTGTAGAGGGAAATATCACGGTCACCGGGATTTGCTTCAAAGCAAGGAAAACAAGAAAAAAGGAGTAAATATGAGCAAATGTGGCAAAATTGTTAAGTTCGGGGGACAGGAACAGAGAGGTTCACTGTACTGTTAGAGTACTATTCACTGTTCTGCTTAGTGAAAATTCCATCGTGGGTCATTTTTATAGTCAAACGGTACTCTGGGCAGCTGACCAGCGTGGCCGACTGATAACACTGATCCCCGTCTGCGCCCGTGGACGGCAGGCCGACTGCTGTGACCCCAAACCAGTCACGGGACAGCTACGGCCAATTTCTAAGCTTGTGTCTTTACCTATAAAATGGGCATGCTACCAGTCCCTGCCCCGTGGGACTGCCCTGCGGATGTGACGGATTAGCGTGTGACGCGCCTGGGACCCGCCTTGCACTCAGACGGCAAGGGTTCACATGAGACCCGTGTCAGGTTATTGCTCAGCTCACTGGGTCACTGAGCAGGTCAAAGGAGGCAACTCAGGTAACGTGCTCAGCCAGCGCTCTGCACGTGGGGGACACGCAGCAAATGGTGGCTCGGAAAGCCGGCTTCGGGGACCGAAAGCCACTTTGTTAGCAGTGCTCCGTCAATTCACGGGATTCTCAAAACTCCCCTAGAGGTTAGTACTCTTCCCGTTTCATGAATGCGGACTCAGGAAGACCTGGCTAACTCGAACCCAGAGCTGAATGGCTGTGAAACCCAGTGCCATCCCGTCAGCTCTCTGAGCTTCCTCGCTTCCATCTGGGATCAACCCCCCCCCCCCGCCCCCACCAAACCCAAGTGACCTCAGTGAGACACTGTCCCCGGGCAAAGGAGCTGAGAACCCGCTCTGCAGGGCCCTCCGCACAGACGTCTATGTCAGGGAAGGCGGCCCCAAGGCCCAGGAAGGCCACGGCCCCTCTGCACGCGCGTCCACGGGCGTAGTCTCTGCTCCCTCCTCAGCCCACAGGTTAGTGTGCGGTAAAAGGGACTTGCTGCAAAGAGGAGACTGTGGGGGAGAGAAACAGGCCCTCAGCAATGCACAGGGCCGACGCGGGGAATGTGGGACGCGGCGGCAGTGCGGCGGCCGCGGTGGGCGGGGCGGCGGACGTGGTGGCCGCAGCAGGGGTGATGGTGCCGGTGATGATGGTGGTGGCAGAACCCAAGACTGAACAGCATCGACCCCCAGAGCCCGGGATCGCACCCCACTCTCCCCCAGTGGTGGAAAACTAAGACTAATGGACAGTGTTTCCAGGAACCCAAACCAACACAATGTGGCTGCACTACTAATCAGCTCTGTGTCCTCTGGGCAACGATGCGAGCACCAGCAGTTACGTTACCAGACCTGGCCGGTCAGCAGTAATGGCAGGTACCATTTACGGTACAATGCACTACAATGGACCAAGTTCTCTGTCATGTCCCTTATTACCTTGAAAATGTAATTGCTTACTGTCCCCATTGTAAAGATGAAGACCCCCAGGGCTCAAGGGCTTACGGGAGCTAGTCATGCCTACAAAGCCAGTAGGTGGTGAAACTGTAATTCAAACCCAGGTCCCTCCGGATCGAACACCCAGTGCTTACAGGCACACCAAGGGATTCTCAAACCACTGAGCTGCCTTGGGGACCTTTTCTTATCTGTGAAAATAATTGGACTGGATCAATGGTTCTCAGTTTCTTTGTCTCCTCTTCAAAGGACCTGGGTCCCACCAGCACAGGTATAAAAAGCCCGTTCTTGCTTAGAAACACTGTCCTAAATCTCCAGGCAGTAGGTTCTTTCACGTATCATTTCCAGCACGCTGTTGAGAACACACAAAATGGCCATTTTCATGCTGGTACCATTACCAGAAAGTGGCGCTAGCTGGGTAACCGGCGTGCAGGTATTTTTTAGCCCCCTGGGGCAGAACTTCTGGACGCATCAATCTTCAAAAGCCCTCTGGGCCCAACGCAGTCAGCTCCGCGGGTAAAGGGCTGCTCTCCACAATGACCAGGGGGCTGGGCGCCTTCCCCACACGGGCCGATTTCTTGCCGCACTGTTTGCAGGTCACTGTTACCTGTTCCCTCCTCCGCATCCCCAGTGACTGGCAGCTTCTCTGGGCGTGGATGTCACACGGGGAGCACCTGGCGGGCCTCAGTCTTGCCTCCTAAGTGCTGCGCCCTTCTCTGACTCTCGGATGCTGAGGTAGAGGCTGACACGAAGCAAGCCTCCCCACATTCCAGAGAAGTGCCCGCTGGCCTCTCGGAGAGCTAGGCAGTCAAGAGCTCTCCCAACAAGACGCACTGCTCGCTCACCACGCGGCTGGCAGTCCCTCCACTCCGGAGCCACAGGGCCACTCCTCTGAGAACATGGAGGGGAGGCAGCCCTTCCCGCCACACGCCCTCCAACCCCCTTTGGGACCCGGCTTCCCCCGCACCCCTCAGGGACACGCTCTGAATTCTCCTCCTCCCAGAAGTGTGATGGAGTCACTGACTCTCAAACCACCCACGTTGTCTTTGAGGAAACTTCTTGGAAGCGTGGCCTACACCTGTTTCCTGCACTTCCTGCATCCACCACGGCCCCTATCCCACGGGGAGCACAGCTTCAGTTCCCACGGCAACGCCCGGAAAGGCACATTCTGCATAACTCACGAGTCCTTCACAATGCGATCCACAGGCCCCGCCTCCAGCCCTCCCTGGCCCGCACCATCTGGCACCGTTGACCACACTCTCTGGAACTTTTCTTCCGAGCTGATGTGAGAGGCTGCCTGGCATGGTGGGAAGAGCAGAGACTTCAGCGCTCTGACTCCATCCATCAGCTACATGGCTTCTGACAGCTCATTTAACCTGATTCCCACTTTCTTCATTTATAAAATGTATAATATAATCCACCTTGCAGGGTTGCTGCGAGGATTAGCGATAATTTATGTAAGAGAGCCTGGCACAGAGCAGATGCTCATGACATCGCGGTGGCCGTCATCTTGTGGGACACAGAACTCCACGTCTGACACCTTCAATCATCCGCTGCCCCTCTCCACTTCGCATGTGCAGGTCTAGAATTAAACTCACGACCTTCCCCAAGCGTCCTGGCTCACTTGAATTTCTTCTCTTTCTCTTAATGGCACCATTACTCTTCCGGACATTCAAGCTCAAGTCTTTCTCCAGCGACAGCTCTTCAGGAACTCCCAGTGCTGTCCTAGCGGAAGGCCACACTGTGAGCCACTCATCCGGGGTCCTTCATGATGTGACCCTAACCTCTTTGAACAGTTTTCCCGCCCACTGCCCACCGTCACGTGGCCTCCGTCCAGAGCCCCACCCTCTTCATGCCCCGCCCTGCGGCTGCCCACTCCATTCGGCTCATCCTCCAAACACAGCTTCCGCCCAGAAACCCGGCCCGGACCCCCCCCCACGTCCCCGTTTCCCACCTGCGCATACACACTTTCCTCGCGTTCTTGCTGCAAACATCCGCTGGGCACCCCTTCCATGCCAAACGCTGCATCCCCGGCCCCTGGGGATGAGTCAACCCTGATGAGTCAGACCAGTGAGGGATTTGCTTCTGGACCTTCACAGTCTGGAAGTGGAAACAGCCACGAGACGGCGTGGCAAGTGCTAGAAAACACGTGGACGCAGGGCCAAGGAACATGCGGGGGAGGGGGGGAGGCCTGCCCTCCTCCGCTGCATCGGACTTTGTATGAAGTAGAAGTACTAGCGGAAAGGTCAAAACCTCCCAGCATAGCCTGATGAATTCGCACAGTCGAACCCCCCTGCGAACCAGCACCCACATCAAGGAAGGGAGCTTTACTCCACTGCACAAGCCCCCCACATGGCCTCTTCCTCACCACTCCCCCCAAAGGGAACCAAGCGCCCGCCTCCGGACACCAGACGAGTTCCGCGGTGATCGAACTCCACGTAACAGGTCCGCCCAGCATCGTCGTGTTCCCGGGGTGGCCCCTCTGCTTCGCGTCCGGCTAAGGCTCACCAGCGTCGCGGCTGTGGCCACAGCATGCTGGGTCACAGGCCTGCCCAGGCTCCCGCTGCGACGACCACCGCGACTGACCTGTCCCCCTGGTGACAGCCTGGAGCGATCGTGGAGAACTCTGCCATGATCGTTCTATAGTTTTTGCTTGGTTTTTCGTGGAACCCGTGGACATGCTTCCGTGGGGCACAGGACTGCCAGGTGCCAGGGCATGCCTGTGTTCAGCTTTAGCGGACGATGGATGAGAGCTTTCCAAGGTGGTTTCGCCAGCGAACGGCGCTGCCAGCCGCGGGAGGGCTTGGGTCACCCACAGCCCGGCCAGCACGCGCTCCCGTGTCAGCCGATCTGAGTGTGCCTCGTGGCCATAACTGCGTTTCCTCGACACATGCGAGGACGGGCCTTTTCCACATGTCCCCGACCAGGACATGCCACGTATAGCAGCAGAATTCTCCATACTTAACTCCTCTTCCTCTTGCGCCCTAGAGCAGCTCCAGTTTTCCTGAAGAGACCCCAACTGACACCCCCGGGGACCCCAGGCAGGGGGCTGTTTAGTGCTGTCACGGAGAGAGCCGCCGGCTTGGCAGGATCACGGGGCAGCGGCTCCTTATGAAAAGAAAGCCAGAGAAGGGACATGGGTGTGCCCGGCGGGAGCAGGATCGGAGACCTACGTCCTGGGGGAAGGGCCTGGACGCGGGGAGCACACTCCCATTCTGCAGGTTTGCCCTCTCTCCCTGCCTCCGGCTGCGAAGCTGGACCCCCAGACGCCCTCCCCACCCGGCAGGCCTGGTCGCGGGAGGCCGGCTCTCGGCACCCTCCCGTGTGCGGCCCCCGTCCTCCGCGTGTCCCTCCCTCCTGAGCCGTGCCCGCCGTGATGTCGTGAGGTGGGAGCGACAGCCTCCGGGGCCGGCTCTGGACGCTTCGCAGAACTCAACAAATGTGGGATTAACGGACGGCTGCGCATTTATTAAAGAGGAGACAAGGAACAGAAACGACGTGAAAGAGAACGGGACACTTGGACGTCAGACACCCGTACGCAGATGACCGCTCGACCTCCAAACAACCGGCAGGTTGGCCTTAAAATTCCCGTTTCGAAGGTAAGAAAGCTGAGGCTGTAGCACTTAAATCGCTTGCTCAGAGTCAGAAGGCTGGTGAGTTCCTGAGGTGGAAGGAGGACTCCGTCACCGGCTTGCTCCCCACTCACCGGCGCCTGGCCCCGTGGCAGAGGGCAGGGGACGCACCCGTGGCCAGCCAGGGCCATCAGCTCAGTGGCCGTCAGGTCTCCTTCAGAGCCGCCCGCATGCAGACTTCCACCAGAAGACAGCGGACGGGCTGGGTCTCACGGGACCCAGGTCACCCTTAGCCCCGAGGTAAGTGAAACCAGGTGGAGCACAGGTGAAGCCCACAGCCAGCACCGTTTCCCACCAGAAACCAGACGGGCAGCTGAGCAAAGGCTCCGGGAGGCCGGACAAGGTGGCAGCAGGTTCAGCAGCGCAACTCGAGGTGGTGGACGGCTTCACCTTCCTGGACATGGAAAATGGCCCTCCTGACACTGTCGGGCACGTGGGAGACACCCAGGCATGAGCAGCACATGGTCTCCATACTGCTTTGCACGGAGCCTCGCCTACTCCTCCGCCTAGGGAAGGACAGACAGGGGCCGTGGCGGGCATCGGAGAAGAGCCCAGTGAAGCCCAGGAAGGAGACTTCTGCACCCCAGAGAGCAGCCCAGCGTCGATGATAAAATCAACCTCGGGACGCCTGGATGGCTCAGTCGGTTAAGCATCCAACTTCGGCTCAGGTCATGATCTCACAGTTTGTGGGTTCGAGCCCCGCATTGGGCTCTGTGCTGACAGCTCAGAGCCTGGAGCCTGTTTCGGATTCTGTGTCTCCCCCCCGCCCCCACCCCCGGCTCCTGCTGCCTCTCTCTCGCTCTCCCAAAAATAAATAAAACATGAAAAAAAAAAGAAAAATCCATCTCCGCGTGCATACACGTGTGCATGTGTGCACACATTCATCCATTAAATCCAGGGGTGCCTGGGTGGCTCAGTCAGTTAAGCGTCCAACTTCGGCTCAGGTCATGATCTCACAGTTCGTGGTTTTAAGCCCCGCGTCGGGCTCTGTGCTGACAGCTCAGAGCCTGGAGCCTGTTTCGGATTCTGTGTCTCCCTCTCTCTGACCCTCCCCTGCTCACACTGTCTCTCTCTCAGAAATTTAAAAAAAAAAAAAATACAGATCCGAAGCAGGAAGACTCGGAAGAGAACCAACACCATGGTGCGCTAGAGAGAGGCACCCAGCATATGCCAGCACCTTTCAGACGTTACCCCCTCTAACGCTGCCATCAACAGCCAGAGGGAGGCGTCACTACCTCCATCCTACACATGAAGAGACTGGGATGCGAGGAGGCACAGTGTGGCTGCGCAGGGCAGTGACACAGAGCTGCGGGGGGGGCCCAGGCCCACAGTGAGGGTGCGTGGCCCGCTTCCCCGCTGTGTGTGAACACCGCATCCAGGGCGGGCCTCCAGGTGCCCCCGAGGCCCCCACCAGACCCCTGCACCCCCAGCGGCTCACTATTCTCCGTGATGAAAGGAAAAAACACTCCTCACTTAGATCCCACAGTGTGGGCGTGAGGAACAATTACTCAGAAAGATTAGAAAGCATAGGAGCCCTACAAAATAGGATTTCCACACTCAAGAATAATCGTCTAGGGAATAAATACTGCACTACAAAGGGGTCGGGACGTCCCATCCTCCTTGAAAAGGAGTCTGGATTCGGGGCAGGATTTCCCTACTTGCCAGTCACAACGGGCCAGCACTAGAGAACGGGGTCCTGCAGGCGAAGGGGCAGCAGGCTTCCGGCCGAGAGGCCGGCGGACACAGCACGAACCCGCCCCACGAGCCCGGGGCCTCTGTGTCCCCCCATCCCAACCTCCTCTGGCCCTGGACAACGCTCCCAACAATGCTGGGTGGTCGAGGGTGAGTCAGCAGCTGCTCCAAGCTTCCCCCTTGAACAGGTTTCCACCATCAATTTCTAAACTTAAGAGGAAATGGGAAAAGAAAAGAAAGAAGCCTGCTGATTGGAAGGCCCTTGAGCTGTGTGTGCAGAAGCTGAAAATGTCAAGGTCTGAGAGTATTCGACAAATGAAAGCAGAATTATATAAAAGCAACAGCTAATAAAAAAGATTGTCGGATGCCGAGTTCTTCATCTTCCCAGCCATTATGGGAATAAAATTATCCACGGAGAAGATGGGAAGCCTTTCTCAAGAGGGGTACAATTAAGCCCTAGGATCGGGCCTCTTTGCTCCCCCTTCTCCGGCGCTCCTCTTCCACCTCCAGCCAAATCTCTAGTTCCCGGGGCATGGGAGGTGCTTTCCTCTTGTACAGTAGCACCAGCAAAATGCTAGTGTTTAAGAGTCAGACGGGTGATCATGTTTTTGCACCTCCTTCTGGAAGCATCTGATAGCTTCGCAATCGTGCAGGAAAACCTCATATTAGAAAGAGCCCCCATCTGCATAAGTACCGAGTCTGGACTGCAGGAGGAGTGGGGAAGAACAGACGAGGTGGAAGGGAGCATCCAGGATTTACTTCCCTCTCGGGGGCAGAGACGGGGGCTGAGGGCGGGGAACCCCAGGGGGGATGGGAAGGGAAGGGAGAGCGTCAAGGGGAAAGCAGATGGGAGACAGAAGCGGCCGCCCTGCAGCCCCAGCAGACATGCGCACGTTTCCAGGAGCCGAACCCTGAGAGGGAAACGCGAGCGGAGCGGCACACATCACACAAACAGTCGGCGCTCACGGACGTCCGGCCGACGGTGATCATCAGAGCCGCGGCAGGACCCCCAGTCACAGTGCTGGTCGGCACAGCTACCGCCCACGCTGGGCAGGCTGTCCAGGAAGCCTCCGCTGGTCCTTGGGGCCGCGTCACAATTCCCGCCACCCCTACGCTCCCTGCAGGGGTGACAGGGGCGTCCTGCCCCCACGGGGCCGCACCTCTGCCAGCCCCGGGGTGCCACGCCACAGGAGAAAACCCCGACGGAAATCAAGCCCCTCCAGCAAACTGTCAATTTCAAAGCTCCAAACCGTGACCAACGATTCTCGAAGATCTGCCTACAGTGAGCTGACGGCTCAGGTCGCCCGGCGCGCTGTCTCCGGCAGGAGGAAGAATATTGTGTTTAAACCTCCCAACCAGCTCCCTGCCATGATTTAAGCCGTTCGAAAAATCTGTCCTGATCAACTAATTAAGCCCCCCCCCACACACACAAAAGTAAGCACGTTACCAAATGAATTTTCAAGAGTCGCTGGAGGCTTTACCAACAAATAGAGGAATGATGAGGTCTTTGAATCTCGCTCATTTCAAAGGCTTATCCCCAGAAAAGTGGGGAGCATGTAGTCAGGGTGCACTCTGATCTCCCCGACCCCCAGGAGAAAATCAATATTACAACTTTAATATATTTGTACAGCACGGCTTCACGGTATTATTATTTTTATCCAGAGCAGCTTAACTCGAGTGAGAGAGGTAGGCTGGGGCCCAGCACCGCCCTGTGGCAGGAGTGAGGTTTTTCTGGAGCTGAACTACGGCGCGGCCGGCCGCATTCACCAAACGCGGGCCGATTAAACACCGCTGATCTCTGTGAATGCACCTTGCAGAAGGGCTGGGGGTGAGGGAGGGCGTGTCAGCAGCGGCACCGGTCACGGGTGGGCGAGTGATCCCCTGGGCCTCCCAGGACCTGGCTCCCAAAGGCGGCTGCCGTGGGCCTTACCTTCTTCTCGATGCGTCCCAGCTGCTCCCTGTAGAAGGCGTCCCGCCGCCTCAGCTCTGCCTCCCGGCTCTCCAGCTCCCTGGCCTGGTTGGAAGAGAACAAAGCCCACGTTAGCCGGCGGCAGCCGGGCTGAGCTGTGGGGAGAAGCCAAGGGGGCGAGCAGCGGCGATGGGGACTTGAAAACCTGCGCTTCGCTGGACCGCTGACACCCCCCGTGCTGGGTTTCCTCCCCGGGACTTCAGGGTGGGCGCTGCTCCGGCCCTTTCCGAGGACAAGCGCTAACATTTACTGAGTGCCGACTATGTGCCAGCTGCCAGTCCAAGTGCTTCCCCCAGACCTTCCCCTGTGGCCCCCACAGCACCTCTAAACGGGAGGCTGAGTTGCTACGCTGCCCCTGGAGGTGAATACATGAAGGGCCTAAGTGACTGTCCCAGCCCACAGCTCTGAGGCAGGACCTGGGATTTGAGCCCCGGCAGGTAGAGGCCTGACCGCAAGCAGCGCTGCCTCAAGGCCACATAGCCTGGAAGGGCCAGGGCTGTGCCCTGGCCACCGAGTTCTCACCGCCGGCACCAGACCACGCCACTGACTCGCACACGAGCTCTTGGAGGCGGGGTGCCAGAGCACCCCTCTTCTGGCGAGGCCAACGCCCTGCTTCGGGGCTCAGGGTCTGAAAGGTGAGCAGTATCAGGAGCCCGGGACCCTGGAGCGGGAGAGGACGGCTGCTCCCTCCACCACCTGAGGCGGAACATAGAACTGCCGGTGCACATGGCCGAGGACCCGCCCTCGAGGTCACAGCGCAGGAGCCGCCGACCAGGGGCTGAACCCGCCCCACTCTTGGCCAGCTGGGTGGTCCAGTTCCAGCTCCCTCGGGTGCAATACGTAAATCTGCAACACAAGTGCCTGCCCCACGGGACCGTGGCGACGGTCAGAGGAAGCCCTCAGAGCCGTGGGCAGGGCCACAGCAGGCCTCCACCAAGGGACACCTGCATCACGGCCATCTCCTCCTGCCGGGGACAGCCAGGGCCCTGCCACCTCTCAGGGCGTCTGCGGCACGAGGCCCCACGGCCTGCCCCACCCGAGATCCGAGAACCCCAAAGGGCTGGCTCACGCTCGGGCTATGTGCCCCATGTAAGGGACCCAGTGCGCTCCAGCACCCTCGGGCTCCTGGGCCACTTAATCACCACGACCCCGAGAGCACACAGCCAGTCAACGACAGAGGAAACCATGGACCTGAGGCGGCGGCGACTCCGCGTCCTGAGCTGCTTCCTGCAAACCATGCTGTGGCATCAGCGCATGGGTGTGAACTGTGCAAAAGCACCGACCGGGACCATTTCCTCGGCAAGCTTCTCCCAGACGTGAGAACGTTCTAAAGCCCAGCAGGGGGTCAGCAACGAGGAGCTGACCACAGGGCAGCGACAGCAGCTGAGCAAAGGCCCGGGTTTGCAAAGAGGACCTGGCTGCGCCCCGGGGAGCGCCGGCTGGCCTGGCGTGGCGACGGGCTCAGCCCTGAGAGTCGCACTGCACCGCGGGCTCCGCCACTGAGTGGCCCACAAGCTGGAGCATTTGCGATCCTTTCCTTGGGTATGTCCCCCTCACCTGGAGGTGGAGAACAGAGTAGAAGCTTGGCTCCTGAGGCTGCTGGGGAATAGCTGAAATGCCAAGAAGGCTTCTGGAATGCGTGTGGAATGCCAACACTTCAGAGAAGCTAAATACAAACAGTGAAGACTGAATGCTGAGGATTTCTCGCAGATTTCTCAAAGCCCAACGCTGAGGCGGGGTCCCAGGAACGGGGGGCACGATGAAGCGGTGCTGGGCCACCGCAGCCCCCGGGGCCCGGAGCATCGGCTGGCCAGGTACAGCCAGAAAAGCTGGCGTGACACAATGAAGCAGCCAGTACGGGAGTATCTCCCGGGGCCCCCAACAGTCCCTGCCAGCCTGGAGGACACCTGTAAG
>NW_027532747.1:791841-808192 GCF_008692635.1 Crocuta crocuta | reverse complement strand
CAGGATGCCTCCTCTGGGCAGCGGCTCTAGAACACTCAGCTCTGGCTCCTGGGCCTGGACCAGATGGATATCTAGGTCGGATGTGGGACGCAGGGCTAAGGCTCCAGGCAAAGCTCCCCAACATGGAGGCCTCCTCGGGCCACAGAGTGACTGGTCACACACGTGAGGAGCCACTGAGGACACAGAGGTCTCCTTTCATGGCCATGTCAATCTGCAGCACCGCGAAGCTGATGCCGAGTGAGGAAGGGACTAACTGCTCAGAGAGCCAGCAGTCTGTCTGCCCCGCTGGAATGGAGGCTCAGCGAGAGGAAGGGCCTTCCCGGTCCAAAGCCTTGGCCTCCACCACCGGGAGCCAGCAACGTGGCTAGCTCACTTCCTCCACCCCGTCCTGGGATTTATAAGGACAATGGACAGGAGGAGGTGACATGTGAAAAGGGCTGCGGAAAACACATGCGGTACAAACGCCGGGCTGTCAGTGCCTGGCCCGGGGCAGGGACCCACTTGGCTTTGATGAATGAAGGAGGGAGTCAGACACTGGTCGCTGTCCATAGCTGCTTCCAGCCGACGCGTGCCTCCCAGCACTCACGAGAGGCCGTGCCGCAGGCCCCTCGCAGCATGGCCGTGGAATTGAGGAGGCCCGGGCAGGTTTCAGTGACTGATCCGGTAATTTATCAGAACATTATTGAGTGCCTACCATGTGACAGACACTATCGCAAAGGGGTTGTGGATGCAAAAGGGAAATGAGAGTCTCTGTTCTCATGAAGCTTAGATCCCAGTGGGAGAGACAAATGTGTGCACAGAGAAATGAGATAATTTTAGAGAGGGAAATATGCTGGGGAGGCCACAGGCAGAGTAACTTGTGGGGTAGCGGGTTGTGATTTTCTCTAAGGAGATTTCCAAACCTGTCTTCTCGGAAAAAAATACTGAGTAAAGTACGCGGTCTCCAATACAAAGGCAAAATATCACCATTATGAAGATCTACTTGGTGGATTACAGGCTTTGAATGGGGAATTGAAAAGAATCTTCAGTGATTTAGTCAAGGACTTCCTCCAGTCAAGAGAGTGCAGTGAGTTCACACTTTGATGCATCTTCCCTGCTCTAAACACATAGTAAGAACAGATCAAATATAAGAACAGGAGACCAAAAAGGCATGGCCAGGTTCAAAACCAAAATTAAAATGTCTAGCAGAGCAGGAATGCAAAGCAGCAGGTGAGGCTGGAGCCGCAGGCCTGCTGGGCTCGGGCTCTGGAGTCAGCAGAGGCAGAGAACAAGGCCTGCCCCAACCGGGCGGGGGACCCGAGCCAGGCTTGCCACCTGCAACCCAGGGCTCTCCCACACCAAGAAGCTGATGCGAAAAAAAGTCCTGAAGCCCCCCCTGCAGGGCTGAGGTTCAGCCCACAGGCCACAGCTCGGGTCCACTCACCCCTAGCCGGGTCCACGCGCGGCACACCACTAGCACCACCACGAAGGTCACAATCACACCTGCCCCTGCATCCGGGCGCAGCTGTAGGCCATGAGAAACATACTAGGCAGGGAGAGACGGAAATGGGAGCCGAAACAAAGCAAAGCAAAGCAAAACAAGACAAAAAAATCAAACTTTCTACTCAATGAGCCTGCAGGGGCGCCTGGGTAACTCAGTCAGTTAAGTGTTCAACTTTGGCTCAGGCCATGATCTCACAGTTCGCGGGTTCGAGCCCCGCGTCGGGCTCTGTGCTGACAGCTCGCAGCCTGAAGCCTGCTTTGGATTCTGTGTCTCCCTCTCTCTCTGCCCCTCTCCTTTTCTGTGCGCTCTCTCATTCTCTCTCTCAAAATAAATAAACATTTAAAAAAATTTTTTTAATGAGCCTGCAAACCAAATCCCAAATACATGAAGAAATACGACGCTTAGAAAGGCTACCAATAAAATGAGCAATTGGAATATGAATTCACTCCAGAGGAAATGACTTTTATGGGACTTTACAACAAAAGATTTTCTCAAACTTTTTATTATGCAAAAATTTAAACATGAGACTGAATAATTTAATAAAACCCCAGATAGCCATCACCAAGCTTAAAAATTTATAAACTAAAAGAAATCGTGTTTTACCTATAATCCCCCACCCTCTCACTACCCCCAAATTTCTTACAACAGGTCATTTCATCTGCACATACTTCAATATACTTCTCTAAAAGACAAGGAATTTTATTTTTCCTACACTTAACCACAGTACCATTGCATACCCCCCAAACGAATTCCTTAACATCACCAAATATTCAGACAGTGTTCTAATCTTCAATTGATAAAGGATTTTTAAAATGCATGTTTAAGATACTCAAAAGATAAATGAACTTCTTGGGGCACCTGGGTGGCTCAGCCGGTTGGGTGGGTGACTTTGGCTCAAGTCATGATCTCATGGTTCATGAGTTTGAGCCCTGAGTTGGGCTCCGTATTGACGGCTCAGAGCCTGGAGCCTGCTTTGGATTCTGTGTCTCCCTCTCTCTCTGCCCCTCCTCCACTCACCCTCTGTCTCCCTCTCTCTCTCAAAAATAAATAAACATTAAAAAATTGTTTTAAGATAAATGAACTTCTAATTGAAAAAGAAGAAATTATGAATCTGGAACTGGAAAACCCCCAAACAGGTAAATATTATAAACTTAAATTCCTTCAAAATAAAAAATAATATAGATAAGACAAACCCTAAGTGGAGGGCAGTAAAGCGGAAATAAGCAAACTGGAATGTAGCACAGTGATGTGATCCAAACACAAAGATAAAAAGTATGAAAGAGGAGCTGAAAAACTTGGAAGACTGACAGACTCCAAGAACGATTTCAGAAGAAGAGCCCAAAAGGGACGGCAGAGGAAGAGGTGGTGAAGAAGGAAGAGAAGGGAGGGAAAGGAGAGGAAGGAGGAAGATGGATGTTAGAGCAGAGGTAAGGGAGGGTGAGGGAGGGGAACAAGATGTGGCAATAAGGAGAAAACGGTGGGGGGGGGAGGAGGAGAAGAGGATGTGAACAGAAAATCCCAAATTAAATTAAAGAAATATGTATGTCAGTTATCACAACAAATATGTGGTCAACAGCTTCTTAGATGGTCCCCGATGATCTCATGTCTCTGTGTGATGCCCTACCCTCAAGTGTGGGCTGCACCTAGTAACAAACTTTTTCAAATGAATAGAATATGGCAAAAGTGATAGAATGTCCCTTTCCGGCTGCAAAAGACAGTGATTTCTGTCTTGCTCGCCCTCTCCCTCTCGCTCACACTGAAGAAGCAAGCTTCTGTATCATGAGCTGTCCTATGGAGACACTCACACAGTGAGGAACCGAGGGAGGCCTCCGGCCAACAGCCAGTGAGGAACGAAATCCTGCTAACAGGTGCACAAGGGCATGGACACAGAGCCACCCTGAGCCGAGCCCCCCGGCGAGGCTGCAGCCCCGAGACGGGGGCACCCAGGTGAGCTGTGCCCAGGTCCCAGATCCACACTCTGTGAGTCAGTAAGTATTTCTTGGTTTACACCACTAAGTTTGGGTTTCTTATTTAGGAATAGATAACTAATACAGAACATGAACTGATCAACCTCACCCTTAAAAAGATTCTTACTTTGGATAAAAGAAAGAAGAAAATCTAACTACATGACATTACAAGACACTTGAGCCCCCATACTAATGATCTTATAGAACAAAAGAAAACCCTGCATGGCATATATACTACAGGGTCTACTGATTTATTTGCACAAAAGGTTGAGAATTCAATCAAGTGTAAACACACGCACGCACACACACATGAAAATAATGCTTTTCAAAAGGAGATGGGCACTATCTGGGCTCCATCATTTATGATAATAAAGAAGCTATTAATATTATTGAGGATTCCTTGCATGTGACAAATTGATTCTATCCTGCTACTTTTAAGATTCTTTGACTCTAGTGTTTGATGGTTTATGATGTGTCCAGGTATGAATCCTTTTGGAGATCTCCCGTGCACAGCCCTACACATTCATCTGACCTTCTAGATTCCCAGGAATATGCTGAAGCTTTTCAAAACCTTCTTTGAACATCTTGGTATCTAGCTTTAAAAAAAATACTGGTGGTATTTTGACGGGGATTATGTTAAATGTGTAGATTACACTGGGTACTACAGACATTTGAACAATGTTCTCCCAATTCATGACCATGAAATATCTTTCCATTTCTTTGTGTCATCTTGAGTTTCTTTCATAAATGTTTTATATTTTCAGAGTACAGATTTTTTTTTACCTCTTTGGTTAAGTTTATTCCTAGGAATTTTATTATTTTTGATATAATTGCAAATGGGACTGTTTTCTTCATTTCTCTTTCTGCTGCTTTGTTATTGGTTTATAGACACACAACAGATTTCTGTATATTGATTTTATATCCTGTGACCTTACTGAATTCATTTGTCAGTTCTAGTAGCTTTTGGTGGAGTCTTTAGGTTTTGTTTGTTTTGGTTTTGCCTTTTTTTTTTTTTTTTTAAGGAATCTCTACACCCAACGTGGGACTCGAACTTACAAACCGGAGATCAAGAGACACAAGCCCTACTGACTGAGCCAACCAAGTGCCCCTAGGGTTTTCTATATAGAGTATCATGTCATCTGCAAACAGTGAAAATTTTACTTCTTCTTTACCAACTTGGATACCTTTTATTTCTTTTTCTTGTCTGATTACTGCAGCTACGACCTCCAGTACTTGCCTTGTCCCTCATTAAGGGGAAAGTTCTCACATCTTCACCACTGAGCATGATGCTACTGCGGGTAGTTTTTCTTTTATTCACCTTTTGTGTTACCCTACTGATTTCCCAAACTGTTATCCACGTCCTCAAGCAGTCAGAATGNCCTACTGACTGAGCCAACCAAGTGCCCCTAGGGTTTTCTATATAGAGTATCATGTCATCTGCAAACAGTGAAAATTTTACTTCTTCTTTACCAACTTGGATACCTTTTATTTCTTTTTCTTGTCTGATTACTGCAGCTACGACCTCCAGTACTTGCCTTGTCCCTCATTAAGGGGAAAGTTCTCACATCTTCACCACTGAGCATGATGCTACTGTGGGTAGTTTTTATTTTATTCACCTTTTGTGTTACCCTACTGATTTCCCAAACTGTTAATCCACGTCCTCAAGCAGTCAGAATGGTTTGTTTGTTTGTTTTTATTTTTTTTTTAATGTTCTATTTATTTCTGAGAGAGACAGTGTGAGCAGGTGAGGGTCAGAGACAGAGGGAAACACAGAATCTGAAACAGGCTCCAGGCTCTGAGCTAGCTGTCAGCACAGAGCCCGATGAGGGGCTTGAACCCACGAACAATAAGATTATGACCTGAGCCGAAGTCGGACGCTCAACCGACTGAGACACCCGGGCACCCCAAGCAGTCATAATGTTTAACAATTGTTTCTGATTGTTTTTGAAAAATGCCTTCCAGAAAAAGGCTGTTTCCACTGAGCAACCTCTGAGTCAGGTCAAGTGGAGTCAGCTTTGCATGTGGGGTCTCCCCGGAACCACCAGACAGGAAAAATAATGCCCTTTCTAGGCAGGGGACTTTGAAGAACTCCAATCCTTCTGTGCCCTGTCCAGTGGCTCCCAGGCTGCTAGCTTTTACCGTGACTGGGGCTGTTGGTTTTCAAAGTTTACTGCTTAGGTGGGGGAACGGAGGATGGGAACGAGACCATTTAAAATTCCATAAAATTCACTGTCCTAACAGAGTCACCATTTTCCTTGAACAAATACTCCTGGATTGGTGCAAGTCTTTGGTTTTATTTCAAAGTTCTGGGGGGAAAAATAGAGCATTTTCATTGCTTTCGTGGAAGGGAGAATTTTCAGAGGTCCTTCTTTCACCATTTTCACTGACGCTACCCAGTACTATAAAATAGAACCCAATGGAAATGCTAAAAATGAATTTCTAGCATGGTAAGGCATAAAATCACAGGGTTATCAGAAGACTGGACAGAGCTCAGAAACAAGTCTTTAGAAATTATCCAAACTGAAACACAAAGAGACAAAGCATGAAGGAAAGAAAATTGAACAGAGTTCTCAAGATATGTAGGACACTATCAAATGATATACCATACATGGAATTGGAGTCCTGCAAAGACAAGGGGGAAATGGTGCAAAAGCATGAAGAGATAAAGGCCAAGAACTTTCCAAAATTAATTAAAAACAACAAATAACAGACCTAAGAAGCTCAGAAAAACCCAAGTAGGACGCTTTTCTAAAGTTCTTAAATAATTCCTGAAGTAATGGAATATTTTTTGAACATAGAGTGTCATAAGTTTAAAAAAACAAATAATGTCTAGAGTGACCTCTAAAAAGGTAACAAAAAAAGGTCACAAAAAGCCAATTGAGAGGAGAAAATGGAATTCTTAAAATATACTGATTCATCTCCACCCTCCCCCTCAAAAAACCTACAAGAAACTAGCAACAGAGGAGCGCCTGGGTGGCTCGGTTGGTTAAGCATTCAACTCTTGATCTCAGCTCAGGTCTTGATCTCAGGGTCTTGAGTTCAAGCCCCATGCTGGGCACCACAAAGGGCATGCAGCCTACTTAAAAAAAAAAAAAAAAGTAGCAACAGAGGAACAAAGAACAGATAGAACAAAAAGAAATTAAGTATCAAGATGGTACATTTAAATCCAATCATATCAATAATCATGTTAAACAGACTTAACCCACTATGTTAATTTCCTGTGTACTGGCATAAGAAATTAACAAAAACTTAGTGGCTTAATACAAATCTATTCTCTTACATTTCTAGAGATCAGAAATATCACATGAGTCTTACTTGGCTAAACTCATGGTGTTGGCAGGGTTGTATCTTTCTGGATGCTCTAGAAAAGAATCGATTTCCTTGCCTTTTCCAGCTTCCAGAGGCTACCTGCATCTCTTGGCTCATGACTCCACATCACCCTGACCTCTGCTTCCATCATACCTCATTCTCTAACTTTCTCTCCTACGTCCCTCTTGACCCTCGAGATTACATTGGATCCACCTGGATAATACTGGGTAGCATCCCATCATCTATCCTTAACTTAGTCACATCTGCAAAGTCCCTTTTAACCATGTAAAGGACCATATTCATAGGATCTAGAGACTAAGAAATGAACACCTTCAGGGAGCCACTGTTCTGCCTACCATACTCGCCAGTGAAAGGCAAAAACCCTAACTATATGTTATTGATTCAAAAAAATACATTTTAAATATAAAAACACAAACAGATTAAAAAAAAAAGATGGGAAAAAGATAGACTACAAAAATAATAACTACAAGAAAGCTGGTGTAGCTACGTTACAATATCAAATAGAGGGTACCAGAGAGAGGAGAGTTCGTAATCATAAAGGAGACAATTATTCAAAAAGAAATAACAATTATAAGTGTGTACACACCTAATAACAAAACTCTCAAATACATAAAAACCTTATAGACTAAAGAAAAATATAAGCAAATCCACACAGTTGAAGACTTTAACATCCCTCTCTCAAAACATTGATAGAACTAGACCAAAAAAAAAAAAATCAACAGAGATATGAACAATATTATCACCCAACATGACCCAACTGACATTTACAGAATATTCCATGTAACAACTGCAGATACACATTATTCCTTTTTTTAAATAATTTTTTTACATTTATTTATTTTTGAGAGACAGAATGAGACAGAGCATGAGCGGGGGAGGGGCAGAAAGAGAAGGAGACACAGAATCCGAAACAGGCTCCAGGCTCTGAGCCGTCAGCACAGAGCCCAACGCGGGGCTCGAACCCACGCACCGTGGGATCATGACCTGAGCCGAAGTCGGACGCTTACCCACTGAGCCCCCAGGCGCCCCAGAGACACATTATTCCTAAGTGAACATCGAACAGCTAAGAGCACAGACCTTACCTGGACTGCAAGAGACTTAAACAGATGAAATCAAAGTATCCATTATGATCACAGAATTATTAAATCAGAAATTAAGAAGGTAAGATGCCTAGAAAACCCTCGAATGTTTAGAAACTAAACATATTACTCAAGAAGAGACTTGGAAATGACACACATGATGGGATTAGCATATTAGGTCTTCAAAATAGCTACAATAAATACTTTCCAGGATTTAAAGGAAAATATGAACCTAATGAGATGACGGGAAACTAATAAAAAGAACCACAGAGAATTTTGAAAGCTGAAATGTAAAATTCTTGGAAGCAAAGCCTGAAAAAGTGAGTGCTACCTCAGTGACCAATGGAACAATTTTATTTTATTTTTTTTCTTTTAAATATTTTTATTTAGGGGCGCCTGGGTGGCTTAGTCGGTCAANAACCACGAGATCATGACCTAAGCGAAAGTCGGACGCTTAACTGACTAAGCCACCCAGGTGCCCCAGCAATGGAACAATTTTAATACCAATCAGTAACACATATTATAATCGGATTCCTGGGGAAGGGAAAAGGGAAGTAGGTAGTAGGAAAATACCCGAATTATCTGAAGAACAATGAATGAAAAATTTTTAGAGGGGTTAAAAAGTATAAACTTACAGATTCAGTAAGTTTAACTACAAAAGAACCAATACAATATAATGAATGCTTTAACAGAAATATACAAAGTGCATATATGTAACTATGAGAAGTTTAGAATGCATAATTTTCCTTGATTTACAAAACAAAGCAAATAAAAAAAATTTACCTCAAAGAATTCTGCTGCCCAGATGACTTCACTGATTAAATCTATCAAATATTTAAGGAAGAAATCATACCATTTCTAAGCAGACTTTTTCAGCAAAGAGGAGAGAACACTGTTCAACTCATTTTATGAGGCTATTATGATTACCAAAGCAAACCAAACAAGAGCATTACAAGAAAAGAAAGTTACAGACCAGCATTACTTAAGAAAAGAGATGTAAAAATCCTTAACCCCCAAAAATTAGCATATCAATTCCATCAATATGTAAGAAAAATAACGTGCCAAGAGTCCAAGGTTGCTTTAACACATAAAAACCAATCAACATCCCACGTTAACAAATAAAAGGAGGAAGATCATGGGATCCTATCAAATAGATTCAGGAAAAATATGTGACAAAATAAATACCCATTTATGACAAACCTTCAGTAAACCAGGAATAGAATGAAATTCCCTTAACTCGAAGAGCATGTACAGAAGACCTGCAGGTGATAAAGCTTTTGGTGAAATACTGAAT
The DNA here is from genome assembly GCF_008692635.1 of Crocuta crocuta. Classification (NCBI taxonomy): domain Eukaryota; kingdom Metazoa; phylum Chordata; class Mammalia; order Carnivora; family Hyaenidae; genus Crocuta; species Crocuta crocuta. Next base: position 799,039 of record NW_027532747.1, on the reverse strand, counting down.
GCTTTTCCCCTAAGAGTGCAAAGAACAAGGTAATAAGGATTTAGAAGATTTGAATAATAAAATTAATGAGACTGATCTAATAAACTTGATTATTTACATTCTTTTTAGAGCTGAGTGAAACATTTGCAAAAATCACTCTTTTCAGACACACCCACAAAAATAAATGAACAAATTTCAACGTATCAATATCATACAGACCACTTCTCTGATGAAAATAGAATTCAATTACAAATCAATAATAAAAAAGACCGTTAAAAATGGGTTTGGTAATATGTCTTCCTAAACATAACTCACAGCCTAAGCGAAAATAACAACAGAAATTTCCAAATTAAAAGAATGAAAGTTCTACATAAAAAAAAAAAAAAAACCAAGTGTGACATTGTTAGTAAAGTATCTGAGAGGTAAGTTAAAGGCCTTAAGTGCTTTCTCTTAAAAAAAAAAAAAAGAAAGAAAAGAAAAGAAAAGAAAAGAAAAGAGAAACACTGAGACCAAAAAACAAAACAAAACAAAACTCATTTCGCGTACGAATAACACGACTCAGATTCGGTGACCTGCTGCAGGCGGTCCAGATGTAGGGAGACCACATGAGTCTCCCGGCTCCCAGTTCACCAACCTCACAACATTTTGTGACCACATCAGCCCCTCCTGAACTGTGTACTCTGATAATGTCAAATCACTGGTCAATCATGAAACTGGATGCCTCTAAGACCATGTATTATAACAGTGCTTCTCAAACATTTAAAGCAAATTTGAATCACCTGGGATTTTGATAAATACAGATTGTGAATTAAAGGCCTGAGATGAGCCCAAGATGACACGTTTCTAACAAGCTCCCAAGTAATGTTCCTTTGAGTAACAAGGCACTAGATCACACCTAGAGAAAGATAAATGATGGTTATAATGACATCTCAAAGACGCTGCAAGATCCATGATGGGTCTAAATTACGAATCACACAACTCTGCCTTTAAATTAATGATAATGTACTCCAATTTTAAAAGATGATACAGGGTAGCAGTTTAAGAGAGAAGGCTTTGGAGGTAGACAAAACTAGATTTGAATACCAGATCCACCACTTCCTACCTAGTGCCTTTGGCCCAGTCAGAACTTGTCTAAAATGGAGTTTCCCAATCTGTACAATGGGGAGATTAATACCACCTATTCCATGAGGTTGCTGTGAAGTCAGATGAGATTACGCACATGAAGCATTAAATGGAGTATATGGTACGCAATAGTTAAAATATAAAAAAAAAAGTTTAACAACATTAAACATCCAACCAAAAAAGAAAACACACCTATCCACAACCATAATGGATAACAAGGTTTTCATGTAAAAAGGTAAATCTCAAAGACAAATATAACTTTGAGATGATCTGAGATAATCCCTCTGCACTGCACTGATACCAAGATGCTCTAGGACGCTTTATGTCAATTTCCCTCTCATGCACGCCACGCATCAGTTTTCATTTTCCCACATTAGACCTGTACATCTTCCTTCTTAATATGTCTATCTACAGTAACCGTCATAGAGGTCTTCTTCTTTAAAAATGTTTGTGGAGTTTGCTATCGATACATAGTTCACATATCATAAAACTCACCCTCCTGAAATCTACAATTCCACGGTTTTTAGTACGTTCACTAGATTGTGCAAACATCACTGCTAATTCCAGAACATTTTCATCACCCCAGTGAGAAACTCTGTTCTATATGCAGAAATGTTCCATATCCCCCTATACTCAGCCCCTAAATGTCCATCAATGGGTGAACGGATTTTTACAATGCGGTATATCCATACAAGAGAATATTATTCAGGCATAAAATGATTGAAGGGCTGGTATACACACAACAATATGGATGAACCTTGAAAATATCAGGCCAAATGAAAGAAGCCAGATGGAAGAGGCCACATATTAAAGGAGTCCACTTATATGAAATGCCCAGAACAGGTACATCTGCAGGCACAGAAACCGGATTTGTGGTTTCCAAGGGCTGGGGGTAGGGAAGAATGTGGACTGACTACTGAGGGTCTCAGGGTGGCCTTCAGGGATGACGAAAACGTTCTAAGCTTAGCTTGTGGTGATGGGTGCACAGCTCGGTGAATCTACTAAAAACCACTGAATTCTATACTTCAAACAACTGATTTTATGGTATAGGAGTTCTGCATCAATAAAATGATGTTAAAAACACATAAGATTACAAAGAAAACCAATTATACTGGAATATAGTTATCAGAACATTAAGGAAAAAACCCCGAGGTCAGGACACCACATTGAAGGCCGATGCCACAATCGGGCGGTGAGGATCTGGATGGAGGCAGGCAGCGGCGAGAAAGGCTCTGCCCGACAGGAGACTGACTCGACCACGCCCCCAGGTTTCCAGCCTGAAAATGGGAGTTCCTGCCTATACCGTTTGGATAGATGCGGCAGCGCTCTTACATTCGTGTGTGATCTGGACACGGCGACGCACACTCACGCAGCTGCTACGGTACTCAGCACACAGCCATGCTTACGTAAACTGCCAGATCTCGCCGGAGGCCGACATGAGCCGTGTGTCTGCTCCTGTGTACGCACAGACGCGCCCCTGGACGACAACTTACGTGTTTGCCTGTCCGCTTACCAGCTGGCACCCCTCCCAGACTGTCAGGTCTGCTGTACTTACTGCTTTATGCCCAGTGCCACGCAGTAAATATTTGCCCAAAGAATAAAATGAATGATATTGGGAAGTTGATTTGGGGAGGGGAGAGATGCTAATCTTTAAGACGATAGTACACTGTGACGGTTAAGGGCACTGGGTTCAAATTCTAACTCTGACAATCATTCACTTCTCGGAACCCAGGTGGCCTCACAGGGTGCCCCTCAGAGCTTGCTGCAGGGCTGGCCGGACGCAGGGGTCCCAGGAAGGCCTGTGTGTGTCTGCCTGGGGTCTGAAGGACAAATTATCCCCAAAGAACCCAGCCGTGCCTTCCTCCCGTAAGCCGGCATAGACTGTTCCATGGAGGTGGGTTGTGGCTTGCACCGGAATGAGGAACTGCAGGCCCTCCTTCCTCGGCTACCATATGGCTCTCGTCCAGGCCAGAGAGAGTGCTCCGAGGACAGTGGGCAGGGTCGTTGCTGCAGAGGCACTGCGGACCCCACGGCCAAGTTCCCTGGAGCCCATGGAGAGATCGGGAGAGGCCACGTCTCTGGGATTACCTTCCACACTTTCCAAAACCATCTCTGATGTCAGAAAAGGAGAGGGCAACTCAGCAACGCGCCCCAGAGAGGGAGGGCTCAGAGCCACGTTTTTGTTCCTCGTTCCTCAATGCACATTTTCTAAGAGTCACTGATGCCTCGCAGAAAACTTTGAAAAAACATTCTATTACAAGACCATCTGCTGAAGTGTCGTAGGCTTTCTCTGCAGCCCCCATTTCCTTTTATTACCAGGAAAAGCTGCATGAACACGGCCTCATCCTGAAGGCCTGTGTCTGCTCACGCTGCCTCTCTCCCAGTCTCCACCCACAGGCCGCAGCGCGGAGACCCCCGTCTCCCCATCTGTAGCGTGGACACGGTGCCCACATCCGGAGGATGACAGAACAGAGGCTTCAGGTGCGAGGGACCGCAGGACAGATGGTCCCCGAGGCAACAGACGCCCGCCGTCCCCACGGAGCCCAAGTAAGGAAAGAACAAGGCCACAGGGAAGGGGACGATGGAAAACACTCGATGCCAGTTAACTGTGTACGCATGTCACGTCTGACCCAGTAAGTTACCACGTGCTCTGCAGCCTTATCTCCTCCTGGCAACACCTAGGACACCGCAGAAAAGGTATAATCCTGGCTATGACCAAAAGAGGGATGGGAGAAGTCTCATGAGACAGGCAGTGTCTCATGCAGCAGTGACTGTTTATTAACAGTTAATAAAGAATTCCTTAAGTGCTCCTTTAATTCACACAAGAGCCTACAAGGTAGAGAACAATTATTAAACCCACTTGCCCGGCAAGAAAAATGAGGCAGAGTAATTAGGTCACCCATCAGTACATGAGAGAGCTAAAATGTTAAAGCAATGCGCCTCATCTCCCAAAGTAATAAAGTCCTACCTGATATAATCTAAGCAAGACTGTCTCAGATTCACCTGTGCAGTTTCTAACAGAGTCCTCGGGCACAGGAACGATGAGGTTTGGAAATGGAGCATAGCCGCTCTGGTACGTGGGGCATGCCCACAGTTCCCTTCAGTGGAGGGCTGGGCAGAGGAGGCCCAGGGCTGCGCTGGGGCACAATGAACCAGGCGGCACCGCCTGCCTGGTGAAAGCCCCGAGCTACCAGCGACTGCCGGGTCTCTGAAGAGCGGGCTGGCCTAGGGCCCTCTTCTGTCAAGGCCTTATCAGTCGGCAAACGCACTGGAGCACTGGAGCACGTCTCTGTCCCTCCCAGGGATCACGGACCCCCTGAGGACAGGGAACTTTGATCTCCCTATCTGAACCTTTGAACTCAGCGAGGGTCACTGAGCATTTGCTGAGCAGATGGAAAAGAGTCAAAAAGGAAGGAGAGTCAAGCTAGTGGCCCGTGAGCTGCATGATCCTATTCTGTCTGGTCTGTGAGGTGGTTTGGGTTTGGTTTGGTGTGTAACTAAATCCGTCACCGGCATTTATAAAACCGCACCCTTTACATAAAAACCATTTTGGCTTCCACAGGAAAAACTGGAAGATGGGGCCTCGGCCGAACGTGTGGCTGCACATGTCTGCTGCGACAGGGCCACTGAGTCCAGGGGCCATGGCTGTCACAGCCACCCTCAGAGCGCGGGGCCGCGGACCCCTGGCCTGAGCAGTGTGCCTGGTGCCGAGGACACCTCCCACCCACAGATACCCTGTCCTGGCTCAGAAGCTCTGCGTGGTCCCTGAGAATGTCCCTTTTGTTTGTCCAGCCAGCCAGCCACAAGGAGGTCCCAGCTGCGCACGTAGCCAGATGATCCTGGGAGTGAGGGCACCGTCATGAGTGAGATACACAGCGGGAGGGTGGACAGACGATCAGGACACGCGGTCAAGACGCTGGGCGCTGATGAAGGGCTATGGGAACAGAGCAGCCGCCCAGAGGTGGGGTGAGGACCAAGTGACAGTGGGTGACCACATACAGCCCCTCTGAGGAGGTGGTATCTGAGCTAAGAGCCACATGACAGCAAAGGAGGCCCAGAAAGATCCTGGGGCGGTACCCTCCCCCGCAAAGAGAGATACACACGTGAAGGCTCCGACGTAGGAATCAACACGACACGCTCAAGGCACAGGGATCGGAGGACAGGAAGCAGGGCACACAGATGGGCGGAGCAGGGGGGCGGGGAGAGAGCCAGGCTGGGGCCTCAGGGAGGACAGGCTGTCTTCTCGGAGCAGCAGGGAGCCACTGGAGAGTTTCAAGCAGGAGAGTGATATAATCTGATTTATTTATTTTTTAAATCCAGTTCATAAAAGCCAAACTGGAAGACTGCTGCCCAGGAGGATGGCCTGATTATCTCCCTTCCCGCACCGCGCGCTTGCGGGCGCAGGCACACGAAATATCAGCGGTGGTTACGACAGCTGTATGCCACACAAAGGCGGCAAGGAGAAACCTTTACAGAGGAAATAATATGCAATTTTCTAGCTGAACACCTTTTAAAAAGTAATGATGGAGAATAACACGTGAGCGAGGCAGGGCTGTCTTCTGGTGCGGGGCGCCACACGCCACCTGAAATAAGCAAGAGTCGGGCGAGGCGAGCTCCCCCTCGTATCGGAATCCGGAATCCGCAGGCTGGAAAGACAGAGGCGGGGGAGGGAGAAAGGGAGCCTGGATTCAACCTCACTGCTGCCGCCGCCGCTCACCTCACTACAAATGCTAAGAGCTCAGAGACGCTGCTTGACCGTGACACGCGGCCGAACTACGGCTACCTGCAGAGAGCAAGGCTGATCCAGGACCCAGCTGCGGGTCAGAGGGGACACACCGGGAAGCAGAGGCAGCCGACCACGGGGCATGGCTCCCCCACGGCCAAGGCTTCCCGGGCAGGGGCCCCTGGCCCTGATGTGGCCCTCAGAGCGGAGTATCAGGAGTGCGAACGCTTTAGCGAGCACTCTGCAGGTGCCACGGGGCGAAGGGGTCAGAGAAGCAGCCCCCGACTAACGGGGAGCAGGTGGCCTGCGCTCGGCTCCTGCCCTGCACCTGCAGCCGTGTCAGCAGACAGGTGGCCAGAGCGCTTCACGCCTGCCGCGGGGATCGTGGGCTCCTCCGCCTCCGGCACCTAGACGGGGGCTAAAGGGACAGCAGGAACACAGAAGAGCCACCGGCAGCCAGCGCGGGGCGTGCTGGGCCCTGGGTCAGCTCCAAAACCCTGCCTTGAGACCTTGGGGGCAGGGGGAGATCTAGGTGGGGCCAGACGTGCACTCTCTGCCCCAGACGCATGGAGGGGCCCCCGGGACAGGCACCTGGCTGGGGCTCCGACAGGCGCCATCCGGGGATGTGGACGCTGAGTAAATGACACAGACTGGAGGGGCTGACGGAGGGCAGAGTGACGCAGGAGTGGCGCTACGCTGGGGATCTGGCTGGCAGGGCTGCAGAACCTCGGCCTGCCTCGGCGCTCCCTTGCTTCCAGACTGTTCCCTCCACCTGCTGTGTCCAGCGGCAAGCCCCCAGCCTCCCTCCCGTCAATCACCCCTTTGTCTACAACAGCCAGAGCTGGTTTCTACGGCTGCCATCAAGGTCCTGGCTGACTCCTTCCCTCAACCAAACAGAACTGTTACAATCACTCTAATTATCGTTGTGCTAAGTGATCTACAGCCATTGATCCCCCCGCAAACACAGGAGCTCTGTGAACGGAGCCTCGATCCAGGTCTGCTTGTCTGACATGGTCCCCGGCAGACAGACGGAACGACCGTAAGCCACACTGGATTTATACTTGCAGGTCAACGGAAGCGTAACCGAGGTCGCCTGAAACCACGCTGTGGCCCTCGGGAGTCTTCTTGGGAAGCTACCCGTTTACTCTCCAGCAAATACCTCACCACTGGTACTGCCACCAAGTGGGTGCTGGTGGAGGGCCGGGCCCGACTCACTTAGCTGGGAGATGGCAGTGCTAGGTCTGAATTCAGCTTTGTATGGTTACGAAGCCCACGTTCTTCCCATCTCCCCACGCTGCTTCTCAGTAAGTTTTTTTTTTCTGAGAGAGAGAAACAGCACAAGCAGGGGAGAGGGGCAGGGGGGCAGGGGATAGG
>NW_027532747.1:768639-791821 GCF_008692635.1 Crocuta crocuta | reverse complement strand
AGAGGGAGACAGAGACTCTGAAACAGGCTCCAGGCTCTGAGCTGGCAGCACAGAGCCCGACGCGGGGCTCGAACCCACAAACTGTGAGATCATGACCTGCGCCAAAGTCAGACGCTTAACCGACTGAACCACCCAGAGCCCCCCTCGACAGGTCTTTATTAAAGACTACAACGGGCAATGTGAATTCTTCTAACGAAACTGCTGCTATTCAAAATATTGCTTAGAATATTGCTTTTCAGAATTAACACATATACGCACATCTTCTATAGTGGCAGATCTTCTATCTTTAAGAGAGGCTTTGCGTTTCTGGAAAGAGCCGGAAGGTCTGCTCCTGGGCCAAAGGAGAAGGCAAGGTGTCCCAAGGGGGGCACAGGGCACAGACCCGACCACCGACGTGCGCAGCACACTCAGCCTCACGTGGCTCCTTAACAAGCAAGTCTGAGGAGTGAGCGTGGGATCCTGGCTCTTAGGGCCGGAAGGGCTGTGTGTGAATGCGTGCCCATGTGCGTGTGAGTGCGTATGCACTCGTGTAGGCATGAGCGTGTGCACGTGTGTGGGACTGATCGCTGACTACTGCCCGCTACGCCGCTGGTCACACCCCTGCGGGAACTGTGTCACCGTGAGCCTTGTCTGTCCCACTAAGCACCGAATCCACTGCAGGGGCACCAAGCACGAGGACAGGGCTGATCTACGACCGGCCTGACCCAGAGGACGGCACGCTAACCTGAGGATTTTCCCCACCCCCCAGATCTAGGAGACCCTCTCCCTGCATGGTGCCTCTTCCCTCTGAGAGGCGCTGTGGTGGCCCCGACTCAGCGGGCTGTGATCACTTCTAGTCCCACATCGGCCTCTCACCCCCCGCTTCCCCACGGGCTCCGGCCGCCTGAACGTCCTACGTGAGTCAGACATTCAAAGGGCAGAAAGAGCAAGTGACGTGCGCCGAAGTAGGAGGATGGCAGCAACTCCAAGAACCAAAGGCCTCTCCAACCGCCCCGTGTCCTCCTCTGAGCAAAGGCAAGAACGAGCACGGCCCCGCCCGGAGTCCAAATGTTCACGCAGCAAGCGAGCCGCCCACGACCGCGGGGGGGCGGGAGGGGGGGTCCTGCCTTTCAGGCGTGTCGCACAAGCACTCCGAGGCAGCCGCGGGGTGACTGGCACTGAGCTCGGGACGGGCATGCCAGGGACGGAGCCGAGGGCCTGCACACGGGTGCTCTGCGGCTCCCGGGCCACGGACACGATGCCCCGCCCTCAGGTGCGGTATCGCACGGTTGGCGGATGAGGCTCACGGCTAACCACATGTGTCTGGAGAGAGGACAGACAGGGGACCGTCGCCCCGGTGCCTCTGACGAGCCATCAGATGCACGAGCATTCACGTGAGACTCTGACCCAGACACCCGTTTCGGAGACCCCTTGCTGGGCCACACAGTAGTGGCGGGCCTTGGGAAAGCCACCTCGCCTTCCTGTGCCTCAGTTTCCCTCTATGCACTGTGGGGAGGACTGCGGAGTCACATGAGAAAAGCTCCAGGTACATCCGAATCATCAACAATCCCAAGTCCCTTTGTCCCTTCCTTAACCGACACCTGCTGGCCACACACCTTTGAAGAGCATTTATCCTACTTTTTATGCCTTTCTACAGGAAGGGCCAAGTAACGGCAGCTCCAACAGCCACAAAGTGAGCCCCGCACGGCCCACAGCAAGCCTGTCACGCGCTCAGCTCTCAGCAAACATCGAAAGCGTTTTCCCATCCAGACATTAAGCCCAACACAGTCTCCTTTCAGATGTCAGGGGTGAGGCGGTACAGACGTCGTGATTTTTCCTTCCTCGAGACTGGCAAGAGGGTGTCCCCTTCCTTCGGGAGATTAGGGTGAGTCGGAGGTCTACCTACCGAACACGAACCAGCTTCTCAGCCCAGTGGCCGTGGGGCACACACGTGCCGACCCACCCGGAAACGTGCGTGTCTCCCACGGCAGCTGCAGAGCGGCGCAGAGCAGGCCGCCTCTGGCCCTGAAACAGCAACGTGTGCTGCTGGGCGTGCTCCGTCCAAGGTATCGGGGGCACGGATGTAAACCAGGAGAGGCCACTGCCCGTCACTGAAGCTGGGGAGACAGACACCCAACTAACTACAGCACAGGACTGCAAGTGTCAACACAGAGGCATCCGAGGAGAGAGACGGAAAGGGCCTGGTAACAGAGAGGCGCCGAGGAGTGCTAACGAGGGACACTCATCACCAGCACGGCCTCCTCCCGAGGCCAGCCTCACGGCCGTGCTGAAGCCAACTGCAAAGGGGAGGGAGACGAGGGTCAAAAGACCATGCGACCAATTTATGGTTTAGACCAGAGACAATGAGGCCAGAAACCAAAGCAGTGGCCTCGACTAGGCTTTCCTTTGGGGAGAGATCACAGGACGAGGAAGATGTGCCTACATCAGAGGCAAGTGAGCGGGGACACAGGAAGTGCAGCGGGTGAGGAAAATGGTAAATGCCAGCCTGAACCCGCCGCGTGCACTGGTCTCCAGCACGAGGCATCCGGGGGACAGCTGGGTGTGTGGGCCGGCCAAGGCCTATGCCTGCAGCAGGGCAGGGGGGCCTCTGGCACACGGGCAGCCCCCCGGGAGGCCCGGCTAGGTGGGCGCGTGGCCCTTAGCCAGTCGGCGGGACCAGGGGCTGTGAAAAGGCGCAACACCCACAGCCCCCCGCCCCTCTGCCCCCCGGGGTTGTAACAGGCATCCGGCCACATGGGGCTCAGCACAAGCGAGGAGATCCACTTCCCACACAGCACAAGCCACACGGGGTCCCCTCAGGCCACCAGTCCTGGAGCCCTGTGAAGGCCCCAGAGGGCACCCAACCACGCCCGAGGGCTCGAGGAGAGGTGAGGCGCAGAAAGGAAACATACTAAGTACTGTTTTTAACAGGTTTTGCCTCAGAGCAGCCCCCATGGGGCCTAGAAACCGAAGAGAAAAGCAGAAATCTGAGCTCCAGAGAGTGAGGGGGACGCCCCAGGAAGGAGAGCCCCATACAAACCTGCGTATAAACTCTGCGCGATTCTCCGGCTCACCCCTGAACTGCACGCGTGTAAGGCGAAGTGTGCGGAATGCAGTGGAAAGGGTCATCAAAAGACATCTGACAGCCTGAAGCACGTGCATTAGAACAGGACGTATGTCCCTGATCTCTACAGTTCCACTTCAAGAAACTGAAAAAATAAACAACAAAAACCCTGGTAATTAAACCCAAAGTAAGTAGAAGAAAGGAAAACAATAAACGTAGAGGCAAATCAATGAAACAGGAAGCCAAAAAAGAGAAGACAATCAACGAAGTCAAAAAGGGTTTTTTTTGTAAAGATCAACAAAATTGATAAATCCCTAAGCTAGACTGAGCACAAAGCAGAGGGCACAGATGACGTGTCTGGGATGAAAGAGGGGCTGCCACGCACAGGTACCAAGTGCGCACGTGGGGGCTCAGAGGACCCGAAGGGCGACATCGCCAGGGGGCAGGTTCTAGGGGAGCCTCTGCTGAGAACGGGCAGGGCCTGGGCCGGAGGGGCCGGGACACGCCTCGGCATAGTTCTGATTGCCCCCCCACCTTCCGGACAGAACTCCCCCTCTTCTGGCCAGAGACGGCCGGGGACTCTGGTGAGAACAACCCTGAGCAGAGGCACCCGCTGAGCAGAGATTAAAACGGCTGNATTTATTTCTGAGAGAGAGAGAGAGAGACAGTGTGAGCAGGGGAGGGTCAGAGAGAGAGGGAGACAGAATCTGAAAGCGGCTCCAGGCTCTGAGCTGTCAGCACAGAGCCCGACGCGGGGCTCGAACCCACGAACTGCGAGATCATGACCTGAGCCGAAGTCGGACGCTCAACCTACTGAGCCACCCAGGCGCCCCCAGCACCTTCTATCACACACGCGGTCACGGAAGTTAGGCGGCCAGTCTCTACGGCTTCCAAACAAAGCATCCCAGCTGCTGCCAGGGGCTCGGGCACCCAGCAGAACGAACAAGGGACTCGGAGGACAGCCCTGCCGCCGGCGGGGAGGAGGGCTTCTACAGGAGGAAGGGCGCCAGACGCTGGCACCACGCTCAGGCTGTGCCAGTGTCGTGAGAACCTACACCCAACCTTCAGTCTCTTCCCCTCGACCCCAGCAGGGACCACAAGCTAAGGCCTCCAGGGGAGGCCAGGCCCCACGCTCCGGGTGCAGCTGAGAAAGCACAAGGAGAGGCAGCGACAATAAGAATTCTCTTGCGGCAGAGAGTCACAGGGACGTTCTGGGCTGGAGAACCTTCCTGGCCGAGCAAGCATGTCTCCACACGGGGCCTGATGCCTTAGACTTCTCCCTTGCCCTGGCTTCGCGGTCCACGCTGGGAACTGGTGCGTGTCCACACGGGACTGCCTGCCCAGCCCAACAGCAAAGCGGCTCCTGCTGCCTGCCGCCCACGGGGAGCGGGGCCATGCGCTCAGCCCCGCACACTAGACGGGAGGCCCCGAGTTCACACGCCGCTGTGCTGAGTGTTCGGGGAGCTTCGCCAACTTATCTAACTAACTCGCCTCCCACCTATGAGGGGCTGGAGGCAAAAGGTGGTCACCCTCTCTAGCAGACTTAAGAACAGAGGGAGAGAGGCAGTGTCTCAGGGAGGGACTTACGAGGGCACAGGAAGGGTCGGCATGCTCCTCACCTTTTCCACCCGTTCATTCCATCGCCATTTCTTAAGCACGTACTCTGTGCCAGGCCCTGAAGCATAAACACACTCTCTGCTCTCCAGCTCACAGTTTAGCTAATAAGAATGGCAGATAAATAGCTAATTGCTTATTCATTCAGTCTCATTCATCAGATAGGCAGAGTGTAACAAGAAGTTCAAATCCAGCCTCGGGTCCTGGCTGTTTCATCTCAGGCAAGTTACATTACCTATCAGAGCTTCGATTTTCCTAGGGGGAAACAGGGTGGGGCGTGGGGGCTGCTACCTCGTGACACCACAGCCTGGGTTCAAGGAGATGATGACGATGGACACCTGGCATACAGCAGGTGCTTGACGTTTGTTCCCTTCCTCTACTCCCTTCTCGATCACAGCCTTAAACACTCTGCAGGGGCTCCATTTGCTTTCCTCCGTCTTTGAGCCCAGGGACCCACATACAGTCAGCAGTGGTCAGAGGCCCTTCAGCAGGTGAACTCGTAACTACCAACGACATTTACTGAAGTGTCGGGCGCTGGGCTGCTCCTGGGAGTCACAAGATACAGTCATTCAACAAATGGCCTAACGTGAGCCAGGCAGTGCTGTTGACGCAACGTTAGGAAAGAAGGGGCTTTGAGCGGGAACATAAATGTACGAACGGTGATGCAGCTAACGAAGCCCAGACAATAAGGGAAGAAGAGCTTTCGTTCCAGCAAGGCCACAGGGGAGGGCGGGCAAAGGGGGTCATGGAGAATAAGCCAGCTTCTGAATGTTAGGGACCACGAGCATCTCGAAGGAGACGCAAGTAAAGCGGCCTGTTATGCAGGCTGGAGCTGAAGGGACTTCTCAGCTGACGGGGGACAAATGAGACCCAGGGATGAGATGAGTTTCCAGGGAAACCACAAAGGCTGAAAAGAGACTGAGGGTGTAAGGCTGGGGCCCCACCCCTTAAGGTGGAGAGGAGAGGAGGACTGCAAAGGAGACCGAAGGACCAGAGGCGAAGAGCGGCAGAGATCCCGGATGAGAGCGACAGCTTAGAAGCCAGGGGAAAGGGAGGGGTCCTCAGTGTCCGCACCCAAGGAAAAGGTCAGGACGATGCAACCCCCACCCAAGGCACTGGTTTAGGTCAGTGTCTTCAAGCCACGCCCCCAGAGAGGTCCCCCAGGAGCTGCCGCTGCACCAGAAGGACAGTCAGGTGGACCCCTCCCCTCCCCCCCATCTCAACCAGAGCAACTCCAGTGGCATTTGATGTTCTTGTCTTTACCCTCCGCTCCTCTCCTGAGTACTCACCAAACGCTATTGATTTTTCCCAGTCAGTATTTCCTGAGCCATTCCTCATCTACTCCCCATCCATCGTCCTGGCTCAGGCCACACGAGCGGTCTGCTGGATTACTACAGCAGCCGGGGACTGCTCTCCGTCCTCCAGCCTGGTTTCACTCCAGACCATTCTCACACCGCAGCAAGAATGTCTCAAAACGCAAATCTGATCATGTTGGTTCCCTGCATAAAAGCCTTCAACTGACTCACAGTGTCCCTAAAACAAAGCCCAGATCCCCTTACAATGGCTTTCAGTGCTTGACTGATGCGGTCCTGCCCCTGACTCTCATCCGGTGCCTCTCAGTCTCTCCCATCTCCTGGCACATGGTCTCCTCTGCCCGGTTGGCTTCTCCATCCCCAACCCCTTTGCCTGTTAACCCCTACTTCTTCTCCAAGTCTCAAGTCTCCCCGTCTCTGGGAAGCTTTCCCTAATCCTTCAAGTCCAGGTGTCCTTCCCATGGACCACCAAGAATTTCCCCCACCATTCCGGGCACTTCAGCTTCCCCCACCATTCCGGGCACTGGCTGCATGCTGTCCTACCTCGTCTGCACAAAACTGGCTGTGGGCAGGGAGTGGAAGCTGTAGCTATCCCCGGAAGGGGTCCTACTAGTAGACTGCCATTGTCAGGACACTATGGGGACAAACATCTGTTTAGGAGTTTGTAGACCCATCTCTGAGTCCCTACTTTTTCCTTCTTAGACAGAAGACCCTGGATAAATGACAAGCTATCTCTCTGGGTCTCAGTTTCCTTTCCTAAACTCAAGTTATAAGGATGCCTTCTTCATATCAGCATTTTGAAGACACGATATATAACACACAGAGAGCCTAATGTAATGGTATATATTTGCCAAAACTTAGAATTGTATACAATAAGGATAAATTTTACTGTACGTAAAATATACCTCAATAATCTTTTCAAAAACTTTTTAATGTTTTTATTTATTCTTAAGAGAGAGAGAGGGAGGGAGGGAGGGGCAGAGAGAGAGGGAGACGCAGAATCCAAAGCAGGCTCCCAGGCTCTGAGCCACCGGCACAGAGCCCGACGCGGGGCTCAAACTCACAAACCATGAGATAATGACCTGAGCTGAAGTCAGACACTTAACCGACTGAGCCACCCAGGTGCCACCCTCAATAATCTTAACTTTAAAACTGATTAAAGTTCACCACAGTAAGGAATAAAGGAACACAACAGACTCAGAAAAGTAACGTAAAATTCAAGACACTCATGATAAAAGCTCAGAAACTGAGGCAAAGAAACCTGACAAAGACCATCTATAAAAACCTATGGTTAACATCATACTTAATAGCTAAATATTGATCACCTGTTCCCTAAGTGCACAATTAAGAGAACATCCACTATAAAAATTTCTATTCTTAATTATACTGGAGGCCGAGCCAGGGCAACAAGGCAAGAAAATAAACGAAATTTGTAAAAAGTCCAGCCTGTGGACTGGGGAGGAAAAAGTGAAATCGCCATGACAGTCAGACAAGACTGCGTAAGGGAACTACACAACATGGGCTAATAAGTGAATTTATCAAAGTTGCAGAATACAAAGTGTTTAAGTCCTATAAAAATTAATTGTATTTCCACGTAATAACAACAAATTTAAAAATAAATAAAATGAAATGAAAAGCAATACCATGTCCATCAGCACCCAAAAATATAAAACATCTGGAAATAAACCTAACAAAAATGATCAAAGATTGCCACAAAACAAAGAAATCTCGAAAACACTGCTGAGGCAGCCTGAACACATAGATATATATGGGGAGGGCGGTGGGAAGTGGGGGGAAGGGGGACAGGAAGGTGAAGAGAGTACACGACTCAAGAACGTTAAGATGTCAATTCTCTCCAAATTAACCTGTAGACATTAATCTGACCAACTGATTCTAAACTTGATATAGAAATGCAAAGAATCCAGAAAAGCCAAGGCAATCTTGAAAACAACAAAACTGGAAGACTAAGACATGAGGTAATTGAACGTACTATGAAGCTGCAATAATTAACAAAGAGTATTATTGGCACAGGAAAAGAAATACAGACCAACAGAACTGAATGGATCCAGAAACAGCCCGTGCGTATACAGGCAGCTGACTAATGACAAAGGTCCTCCTGAAATCAATCCAGTGAGGGAAGAGTGATCTTTTTAATAAACAGATATCCCTACCTGATACCTCATACAAAATTTAATTCACATTGGATCAGAGACCTAAATGAGAAAGGTTTTGTTTAAAAACTGAAATAGAGTACTAGCGCAATCCCTAGCAAAATTTCAGCTGCCTTTTTCCTTTTGCAGAAATAGAAAAATACATCCTAAAATTCATATAGGATCTCAAGGGACCCCAAAGAGTCAAAATTGTCAGGAAAAAGAACAAAACTAGAGGATTCGTATCTCTTGATGTCAAAACCTGCTACAAAGTTCAGTCATCAAGACAGTGTGATACTGACATAAGACAGTCCTATAAATTAATGGAAGAGAATTCAGAGTCTGGAAATAAACCCTATTATTTGTAGTCCGTTGATATCAACAGGGGGTGAAGTCCAAATAATGGGGAAGGAACCGATGATGCTATAGTACAACTGGATGAAAATGCAAAAGAGGTTGGACGCCTACCTCACACCGTATACAAAAAGTAACTCAAGAGGGATCAAGGACCTAAATTTAAGAGCTAAAACTATAAAACTCTTAGAAGAAAACATCGGGATAAATCTTCAGGACTCTGAACTTGGCAATGAGTTCTCTGATGTGACCCCAAAAGCACAAGTAACCCAAGGAAAAAGGGATAAGCAGAACTTCATCAAAAGTTAAAACTTTTGTATTTCTCATCAAGAAAGAGGAAAGACACCCATAGAATGGGTAAAAATATTTGCAAATTATTCCTCTCACAAGGGATTATATCCAAAATATATAAAGAGCTCTTAAAACCCCAAAATTAAGAAGGCCAATAACTTAACTTAAAAAGAACAAAGGATTCAAACAGACGTTTCTTCAAAGAACATATACAAATGGCCAATGACCACATAAAAAGATGTTCAATATCACTCATCATTAGAGAAATGCAAATCAAAACTACAGAGGTACCATTTCACACCCAGTAGAAGAGCTCTAATCAAAAGGACAGACAATAACAAGCATTCACAAGAATATAGAGACACTGGAACCCTCATACATTGCTGGTGGGACCATACAATGGGGCAGCCACTGTGGAGAACCGTCTGGAAAAACAGTTCCTCAAAAGGTTAAAGTTAAGAGTTACCGTGTAAGTGAACTGAACAATAGCTAACAAGAGAATTGAAACATACGTCCAATAAGAACTTATTTATGAATTTTATAAGCATTATTCATAATAGCCAGATAGTGGGAACAACCCAAATGCCGTCACCTGATGAACAGATAAATATAATGTGGTATATCTGTGCAACAGAATATTATTCAGCCACAAAAAGAAATGAAGCCCTGACACATGCTACAGTATAGATGAACCTTGAAAATATCACGTTCAGAAGAAGCCAGACACAAAGACCATATATTTTATGATTCTATTTGTATGAAATGTCCAGAGTAGGCAAATCTATAGATACAGAAAATAGGTATGTGGTTTCCGGGGGCTGGAGGCTGGGAGGGAAAAGGCAATTACTGCTAATGGCTGTGGGGTGTCTGGGGATGGTGTGAAAATATCCTGGAATTAGATAATGGTGATTATGGCAAAATTCTTTGATTATACTAAAAACACTGAATTGTACACCTTAAAAGGGTGAAAAATAGTGGGGGAGAGGGAGGGAGGCAAACCATGAGAGCCTCTTGAATGCTGAGNGGGAGAAGAAGTGGAAAAATAGTTGGGGAGAGGGAGGGAGGCAAACGATGAGAGCCTCTTGAATGCTGAGAACACACTGAGGGCTGATGGGGGTGGGGGGAGGGGAAGGGGGGAGATGGGCATGGGGGAGGGCACTTGTGGGGATGAGCACTGGGGGTTATATGGAAACCAACTTGACAATAAACTATTTTAAAAAAAGGGTGAATTCTATGGTAGATGAATTCTAACTACATAAAACGGTTATTTTCTAAAGTGCTTCTAGAAGAAAAGAGCAGACAGTGGGAACTAGCTTCATGACCACAGTATGGGCAAAGATGTTCTTCTCAACGTCTAAAGAAAAGGTTGACAAATGGGACTTAAGAAAAGAGATTATTAAGGAAGTAAAGAGGCAGACCCAGACTGGGAGAAGGTATTTGGATTACACAGTCTCAACAAAGGACCCAACCCAATTCCAAAGATATAAAGCACTCCTACAACTTTATAAAAATAAATAAAAGGCAATCCAAAACTTTTTTAATGAGCCAAAAAGATCTGAACTGACATTTCACAAAAGAGGGTATCTAAACGGCCAACAAACATTTGAAAAACATTTGGAAAACAATGAACTGAACCTCAACAGCCATCAGGAAATGCAAATTAAAACCACTGTATCTCTACCAGAACAGCTCAAATTCCAACAAACGACGACGAGAGGAAATAATGGCAAAGATGTGGAGTAACTGGAACCTTCATTCGTTACTGGAGGGAATATAAATGGATACGACCACTTGGGAAAAATGTTCGCCAAATTCCATTTCCAGGCAAATGCTCAATAAACACAAATGCTTATGTCCACTGAAACGCATGGACAGAAATACCCACCACAGCATTATTCGGACCAGTCCCAAAATGGAAACAACCTAAATGTCCATCGTGTAGGCTGGCTCGATACACTGTGGCATGTTCACAGAATGAAACGTTACACAGACATGGGAAAGGTAAAACTAGTGCTAAATAGAACATGAAGGAACGTCCCAGACATAAACATGCAGCCAAACAAGCCACAGAGGAAAGAAGGCCGGTGCTGTATACCTGCGTGAGTACACAGGGCTAGACCAGGCCAGCCCAGCCCTGGTGGCAGGAATCAAACAGAGGTTATGTCCGGGGAGTACTGATTAGGAGAGGGCCCAAGAGAACCTTCTGCAGAAATTGCCTACAACTCAATCCAAGCAGTGCTTACATCTATGTAATAATGGGTGGGACTGTTAAGACCAGTGCATGTATTTTTATACCTCAATAAAATACATTATTTTTAAAAAATACCATGGCTAGCCATTGCAGTCAAAGGGGGTCAAAGTAAGAAGCTAGAGTGCCCGTTAGTGTCTCTGGGGCGCCCGGTGGGCTCATTCGGTGAAGCGTCCGACTTCGGCTCAGGTCATGATCTCGCAGTTCATGAGTTCGAGCCCCGCGTCGGGCTCTGTGCTGACAGCTCAGAGCCTGGAGTCTGTTTCAGAGTCTGTGTCTCCCTCTCTCTCTGACCCTCCCCTGCTCATGCTCTGTCTCTCTCTCTCTCAAAAATAAATAAACATTAAAAAAAAAATTTGTTTTCAATGTGTCTCTAACAGAGAGGATGGGCAGCTCCGTGAGAAAGGGGGCAATGGGGTGGGCACAGTGCAGCTGCGGCCTCTGGGGGCATCACTGTGAGCTGGGCAGCTCCCTCAAGGTGCGCTCATTACATCGAGGGCGCACAGCTGACAAGCGGCCGAGCCAGAACTGCACGCTGAGAACACTGTACGTTGGTTTTCTCTAGGCCGAAATGACTCCAGGGCTGGGAAGTCCCATCTCTATGTGTATATACTCAGGAGCCAAATATTCACACACACACACACAAACACACACACACACACACACACACACACACACACACACACGGGTGTCCGTGTAGACACCTGTCTGCCACCACAGGCCTCAATTAGGTGTGGCCACTCATGACCTCAGTCAACTCACAGATGCCAGGGTCTCAGGAGAGCAGTTCCCTGGCTGGGAAGGTGAGGCCAGCTGGCCTCCGGGCCTCGATGACAGCCAGTGCCTGGCCACGGCCTGCCACGGGGGAGAGGAGCCGTGGAGCCTACCATAATGCTCCCTCTACATGGGAGGGACCCAAGGGGTAAACATGTCTTTTTCTTTCTCTTGCCGACTCCCACCAAAGCTGGATCCGCCTTCATGCGATGCCCGGGAACGTGGCCGTGAGCGTGGTTCGCTCTATTAGGTGCTGGGCTCGCGAGCTGCTCAGGAGAGGTCCTGGCTGTGCACCGCGGTGGGGCTGACGGGCTCCGCGAACAAGACCACATCCTGCTGCGTGGCTGGCAGAACTCCTGCCTATCGTACCTGCACCTGGGCGCCACGTAGCCTTTCATAGGGAAGAAATGTTGTTTTGGAAAAAAGCCTGAACTCGGGAGCCTGTGACCGCCAGCTTTCCATCAGGACGCAGTGTGGCAGGGGCTCGGGGGACAGGCTGGCTTTACCAAAGGGAGGCCAGGGTCTGCCCCCCACTGGCTGCACTGGGTGGGGGCAGCCAGTGGAAACGGAGGCTGCGGAGAGGCACAAGAGAGCTGCCCACATCCCACCAGAAGCTTCCAGCTGCTCTGCTGACCTGATCTCCAAACTCCATCCTCACACCTCCTGGCCTCCCTGTGGGTCTGGGAGCAGGCCCCGTAGGTGTGCGGCCCCGGCCCCCCAGGCCAGTATCTGCGTCGGCAGCCCCCCGTCAGTCAGGCCATCTTAGACCCGCTGGCAAAGCCGTGAGGACAGGCTGGAGAGACTGGGGGCCACAGAGAATGGAATCAGACAAGGGCGAGCACGAGGCACACGAGGGGCCACAGCTGCAGTCCGCTGGCCCCCCACCAAGGAAAGGTTTCCGGTAATGAGGTCTGCTGCCTTTCAGGAAGAGTCTTCCGCGTCGAGCGCTGGGTAGCAGTGGCCAATCCGCTCAGCATCTGTGGGCAGGAGAGTTCATCTTCCTAACTGGTGAAATGTGAAGGCTACCATGTTGCCATGGTGATTTGTATTAGAGAACACTGTGGCCCACACGATAGGCCATTGCTTCCTAGGTCTTCATTTATTTCCTCTTAAAAAATACATGTTAATACAGAGTCAAAACCAGTGAACATAAAAAACGTAACGAAAGGCAGGCCTGCTGTCTCCGAGGGGACCCGGCTGCCTCTGAGACACTGATTTAGAACTTGCGCGCAGAACGCTCACACGCTCCGCAAAGCGTTTGTGGAGCACAGGGCCCTGGCGAGCGGCTGGGCCAGGCTTTGCGGGAGACCAGAGGCAAGTGCCGCAAAGCACCTGCCTACAGGGAGAGAAGGGAAGCTCATCTGTAATCAAGGTGCAACAGAGGTGGGAAGTGCCGACTTCTGCCACTAGGGCGACCAGAGGCACACGAACACAGAGGAGGAAAAAATTCCTTACATTAGGAAGATCACGACGAGCTACGTAAAAGAAAGGAAGGGGGAAAGCACACGTCAATGCCTCCCACTGCCAGGCCCTGCTTCGAGGGTCCAGCTCAGCCTAACGAGGCCCCAGGCAGCAGGCCAAGAAGGCCACTCTCTACGTGGGGCGGGGAGGGGCAACCGAGGGAGGGGGTGAACTGTCCAAAGACAGAGCCGGACAGCAGCCAGGTCAGGATTCCAGCCCAGGCTCTGCTGACTCTCCCCACCTCGGAGGCCCCCCCCACCCCGAGTGGCGTTTAACCTATACCCAGAGAGACTGATGGCTTTTCAACAAGGAAGCGGGGTGCAGGCGGTCCAGGCTGACAGCAGGGTCCAGGCGGCCAGGGGCAGTGGGGCCCAGGGCACAGAGCGAGGGGTAGCGGCAGAGGCAGGGAGTTCTAGAAGGTTCCGACGCAGCCAGATGGCAGGGCCTCCTGTTGCCACTTAGGGAGCCGAGAAGGGCCACAGGGTCAGCAGAGAGGAAGACAGCGGGGCTGAGAACAGCGGGGCTGGCCAGCAGCTGCCCGTCCCTTGTGCCGTGTGGCCCGCGGGCACATCACGTGCTGGGGCCTCGCTGAAGCAGGCACTCGTAGGCGCTCAGCCTTCTCTGGATGACGGCACAGATGTGAAAGCGCACAGTCAGCTGACAGGGAGAGGAAGCTGGGGCCTTTTTTTGGTAACTATCAATACCCTCAAAGTGGCTTTCCGACATCTGCCAGGAAAGCTTTTCATTTAAAAAAAGGGGGGGGGGTGAGAAGAGGAAAATCTATGTGGCAAAACCCCAAGGTACTTGATTAAAAGAACACAACAAGACAGCACCCTTTCTACGGGGCTCTGCTGCCTTCCGGCCTCCAGTCACTAAAGCAGACAGGCAGCACCACTTTGCAGCGGTCCTGGGCCCTGAGCTCCCACGCACGTTCTGCCCAGAGAGTGCCAGGCGACTACCTGAGCAGGAGAAGCCCCCTCGCCCTTACAAAAGGGTCCACAGCAAGGCTCCTTGACGTAACCAGTCCCCCGGTGCACTTTAAGCGAGATTTATGCTCCCACCACTGTGGTGACGTCTGCTCACAAAACAGACCTCAAGAGCAAGATGATGGGCAAGTGCTCTGTCCCGATCCCTCGGACCCACACCCAGCACCTTAAGGAGCGTTAAGATCCTCGAAGCCCAATCCTCCCCGAAGGGAGACAAGCTCCCCTTACCAGTGATGGCTGGCTGGCTGGAAGGGGCCGTCGATGAGCACATCTGCTGAAAGGAAAACGTGAGCTCTGAGTAATCCAGGTGGTCGCACCGACAGAGCCAAGCACTGGCTCCCGGGCCGGCACAACCACCTGGATGCTGGCTGCGCTGAGTCACGTCCCACATGACAAAGCCTCCAGGCGCCCGGCCGTGTCCTGGGCTCTCATCATTCTCCTGGCAAATCTGCGCTGAGCACACAGTTTACAGTGCTGCCAGGAGAAATCCTAGGAATCGCAAGAGTCTTCGAGTACCCCGAGGAACATCTGGCCTGCACGTGGACGCAGGCCCACGGTGCTCCCAGGGAGGCGGGGGGACACGGGGGAAGGAACCAGAGGGGCCCACGGAGAGAGGAGGACACTTGGGCTCGACATCAACAGACACCCTCTACCTGGGCAGAGGGCCGGGGGGGAGGCACCTGCAAAGCGGAAGTTACATCTGAGCAAAGTAGAGGGACGGGGCTGCAGTGTCCTGCACACGGTGAAGAGTCCTGTGCGTCCGGCAGTGGGGCAGGTCCCCAGCCTGGGGAAGGGCTGGGTGGAGGTGACCAGACGCACAGCTAAGCACCTTGCCTACGAGGCTACAGGGCTGGGACCTGATCACATTCTGGTCAAAGCAGCAGCAGCAGCAGCAGCAGCAGCAGCCGCCGCCGTGAGTTTCTGATGGAGAATTCCCCGGCAGGGCAGAGGGTGAATCCCGAGGGAACAAGCACACCGGACAGATGGGTTAGGGGTCGAGAGCCCACAGAGCAGCACCACGAGCCAACAGCATAGAAGTGGTCGTGCGGCGAGAAGAGCACTGATGGAAGCAGAAAAGTCAAGGTTAAGTGAACAGAACTAGGAACTGGGGCGAGGCGAGGGAGGAGCCAGGGAGGCTGAGCGGTTCCGGCCTGGGGCCGGCCCCCCTATAACCACCAGAAGGGCGGGCGGAGGCACGGGACCCGGATGTTGGGAAGCTTTGGAGCTGCCGGCACACGCAGGCCGGCTGAAACCGCAGGAAGACAGGAAACACCCAGAGAGATGTCGGAATGAAAATGGGATATATTCCTGGGGAGCAACGGTACTTAAGGGTCAGGTAGGAAATAAAACAAGGCTCTGCTGAAAACATAACCCTGCAATAAAAGGAATTACATCCCTATGTTGTCTCCAAAGCTTGTCATCACCCAGCTACAGGTCTCCCCAGTCTGGGTGGGACGTATAAACGCCTCCCCATCTGCACGTCAGCAAAGAGACAAATTCCCTTAAGGAGGCAGAGAGGTGGTGACAAAGAGCTTGTAAAACAAACTGTCTTTCCTTCCTCTGTTCCCTCAGTAGAGATCACTCTGATCTATATTTCTTTCTTACCACCTCTGATTTCAGGCCAGTAACCCCACCCTTGAGAAATATGCCTCGATCCAGAAATACAAAATCGGGAAAAGCCACACATCAATATTCTTGATGCAATAAGCCTAGGAAAGTTAGCTGCGTCTAACGCTAGATTCAAAACAAGCCCTTTGGGGAACTCCATCCTCCACCAAGCAAATGCGGATGCTTCTCCACTTCTCCTCCTGTCTGGACGAGACCTGACTAAGACCTAGAACTAACAGCTTCCTGGCCGGACCAGGAATAGACGTTTTGAGGTTCGGTCTGGGTAGACGGCCGCCTGGCCCAAACGGAACGGGCTCCAGGCCTCCAAAGCAGGCTCAAGGAAGGACCCAGAACCATGACTATTAAGGAGGAAAGCAGATGAGAGGGGGTCCTGGGTCCAGGACACGTCAGGCCCGGCAGCGGGCCTCCAGGATGCCCTGCACAGGCCGGGAGAGTAGCCTCTCCAGCCGGTCAGTCCTGCCAATACACCTCCCCGTTCTCATTTGCAGGTGGAATGGAGCTAAGGCCTTTCCCAAGGGCCGTTTGTGATGATTCAAGGAGCGAACGTGGCTAGTGGCCAGTCCTTACTTGTCTTGCGGTCCTTCCTCTCACTGGGGATTATGGTGTAGAGGTAACTACGACTTTAGGAAAACTCACTGGAAAGGTGGCCATCCATATCCTTATGTTCTCCAACAGCAAACTCCTAGCATACTTTAAAATGACAGCATGTGTGTGATAGATTATTGGCGTTAATTCTGAGCTGCCTTTCCCACGACCTCATGTGATCCTTAATAATAATCCTGTACAGTCAACAAGCAGGGACAGCACCCTTATCAACAGGATAACAAAGCCAAGGCTCAGAGTGGCCCAACTTGTCCCAGGTCACGTGGCCAGAAAAGGCAAAATGGGGAATCTGAATTCAAAACCTAGTTTTCTTTCCATTTTAGGATGTATAGACCCTCTGCTTGCTATAGGTGAGAAATCCCACATAAAATACCTGATCTAATTTCTGACTCTAAGTCCCATAGCCTTCTATAACACCATGCAAACTCCCTAAAAAGGGAGTCAGACTTACAAACTTCCATTTTCACAAACTCAACCAGATTATAGTGCTGAAAGCAAGCATGACATACAGACAATCACAGAAGGTTCCAAAATGGCCTAGAATTCCTGGGGGAAGATAAGCCACAAACATACCCCCCCCTCCCCTCCTGCCCCCGGGATGAGGAGACAAAATATCCTGGGATGTTCAGAGGTACATATAAACATCGCACGGTGCCAATCCACAGGCCAAAGAAGAAACAGCCCTCCACAAAATGTAACCTCATCAAGTTAAGGCAAGAAATGAAACACAACTCGAAAGGCACAAAATAAACAGGAAAACATTCTTGAGCTATACTAGCAGCCAGAACAAGATGATCTTGCCAATTTTTAATATGAGGTTAATAAGTGATCATGTGAAAAATATGTGTAATGTTTTCTTCCTCCAAATTCAAAGTCACATGTGGACTACAGACTTCAATCAGGCCACACAGAGAAGAGGAGGGAGGGAAACCAGATCTGTGTCTCCAAAATTTGCATTTGGGAGCCTCAGGAAAGTAGCCAAATCCATTCCAGGAAATCTGGTATTTCTAAGATTTCATGGAGGACTGAGAATATGCCTGAACAGTCTGGAAAAGAGCCACTGTGAGGTCTGTACGTACAAAGAACTTCAAGGAGACAAGACGGGAAAACTGCAGATCCATAAACTTCATTGGAGGGTTTGCGGTTTTCCCCTGTTAATACTGAAAGCTACACTTCCCCCAGATGCCACCAGCAGGTGGGGGCTGGCAACGAACACCGAACCCCAGTGGCAAATACCTAAGAGGCGACCGGGCCAGGTTCCAGCACGGCTGTACGAAGAGCTAGTCTGCCAGGTTAGATGAATCTTCTAGGCTAGAAGAATAGGCTCAGGGGTCACAGGGCCACATGGTCTCACTCGGGCAGTAAATTAGACCCCGTCCTCTCTGACATGGTCATCGGTGACAAGGGTCAGCCAGGAGATAAAAGTCCCGTTTAAGCAAGACGTCTGCAGACTGCACTCAGTTCACGTCAGTAAGCCCTGTGGGTCACAGAGATTTCATAAACAGCACGGGGTCGTCCCAAATTTGTCAAGCAGCCTTATCCAACACCTCGCGGCCAGTCCGCTGGAGGACCAGAGATTAAACGCATAGATAAAAAGGCTGGGGCCAGGGGACAGAATGGGGAAGTTGCCGCACGCAGAGGGAAAACACTGAACAGCAGTCCCAAACAAGTAGCCCGCAAAGCCACTTTGTGTCAACAGCCACATTCTATTTGGTTAGCAAAAATGTAAACTAGTTGCCAACGCTGAAAAACCGAAAGGGTTCGTGTCAAACTGTAGAAAAATCAGAGACTATGTCAAGAGCGAACCTCACTCCTATCTGGCGACAAGCAGCTGGAGGTGGAGGCCCGTGGGGTGGCCACAGTCTACGCCATTCCCTATTCCTCACGTACAAGGTCAATTCCACCCCATTAATCCCGCATGGCTCCCACAGGCTTTGGAGACTGCTAGCTCTTGATCCGAATTAGAGCATTATGTAGAAATCGGATCGCTGGTCACATAAAAACAAGCGAATCGATACACAGAACTACAATTAGGAGTGAAANTGTATTTGCAGCTCAGGAAGTACCCACTATCCCTCAGAAGCTCGAGAGCATCACCACCTGAGGCGCCTTCTTCTTGCTTTCTCTCTTTCTTAAAAAACAAACTTTTTAACTTGGAATAACTATACATTTACCCCCCAAAACGTTGGAAAGGCAATACAAGCTGTACTGAGTTCCTGTATTCTCGCCCAGTCTCCCTTAATGTTAACAATCACCACAGACCCTCTTTCCCAACGAAGAACCTAACTGTACTATAATTACTATTAATTAAACTCAAGACTATTTGGATTTAACGCTTTCCCACTATTGTCCTTTTTTGGGGGGGTTCTGGAATCCGACCTAGAATATTACACTGCATTTAGAGCCCCTCTCTTTTTAAATTTTGTTTCTATTCACATCAAATGGTACACAAAGTCTATCAACGTTTGGCTCACCTCTCCCCACGCCCCCAGAGACAGCCCAGATGAGGTGAGCAGCTCAAGTATTTGCTCCGATGTTTCTAATCCCACCATCTACGGACATCATATGAAAGGTGAGACTTGCCCTGACGCGCACCTCCATAGGTATCTCCCTTCGCCCCAGCATCCCGATGAGTGTGAGTGTAACATCTGCACGGCTCAGTGTTTACTGCTTACAACATGACTGTGTAAACGCTATCCCTCGCGGAGTGCTTCTGCGTCCTTTCTGGTATAACGCTGTTCTCTCTGGAATTAAATGTTTATTCCTTCACGGAACCGTAAAGACGCTGCCCCATTGTCTTGTAGCCTCCCGTGTTGCTGCTCTCCGGACACTTAGATTCTTAACTCTTGGTACACAACCTCTTCTCTTTTCGTCTCGAGGTGCTACGCAGTAGACAGCCCCCATGGTGCTCGGCCAGTGCGCTTAGTTGGTCCAAGCAGAGTGCTAATAAGAAGATGGCCCCAGTACCCTCCACCTCCCAGTGTTCACACCCCCGTGATGGCAATTCCCTCCCCTTGAACGGAAGCTGGACCTAGTGACTCACGTCTAACAAAGAGAATACAATGAAAGTGACGCGTTGGTGCTTCTGAGCTTGGGTTCCAGAAGGCTGTGACTTCCGTGTTGCTCACACTCTCTCTTGCTCACTCGATGAGTCAGGCCGCCGTGCTGGGAGCTGACAGCCAGCCAGACCAAAGCGGCAGGAAACAGGCCCTTGGTCAAACGGCCCACAAGGAACCGAATCCCGCCAACAGCCGCTTGAATCAGCGTGAGAGTGGACCCACACCCAGTCGAGTCCACTCGGATACCTCGCTCACAGCCTCGTGAGACACCCAGCGCCAAACGACCCAGCTAAGCCCACAGAGACCGCGAGATAGTGTTGCTATTCTAAGCCAGGGTCAGCAAACTGTAGCCCTGAAGTGAGGCACGCTTTTGCAAATACAGTTTTATTGGAATGCGGTCATAAGTACTCATGCAGGTACAATCGATGGCTGCTTTTGCACTGCAATAACAGAGCTGAGAGACTATAACACAGACCATCTGGCCCGCCAGCCTAAAATATTTAAGAAAAAGCTTGCCACTCCCTGCTCTAAGCCACTAAGTTTTGGAGTAATTTGTTATGCAGCAATCGAAACTATGTCCTCCTCCCTGGAAACTTTTAGGGTCCGTGCTGGTCCTTTACGGCCTAAAATTTCACGACAATGTGCCCCGGTATAGATCTATTTTCAAAAGCTAATGGGCTGGGAACTAATGGTCCCCTCCGGAATCTGGAAGCCCTTGTTCCTCAGTTCTGGGAAATTTTCTGAAATCAATGCATTAATAATTTCTTCTACTTTCTCTTTCTGGTGCTGCTATTATTTGGATGTTTGACCTCCAGAACGAAGCCTCCACGCTAAGGTCTGGCTCACACTCTCCATCTCTGTCTTATTTTTTTAACAGCTCCTGTTATGTCAGGAATACAGTATCTCCTCTTGCCTGATGGGATTTTTTTCTTAAGCTGCAAAAAAGTTTTCCCTGCTCCCCTCCACCGTTTGCTTCCTGCGTTCATCTTATCTCACCGTTAGAGACTACGGAGAGAATGTTTCCTAGGATATGTGTATTGGTTTATATTCTGGTCACTTAGAGGAGGTTAGCAAATATCTGAAGATGGATCAGCCCCTCAGATGGAAGAACGAAGAAATAACAAAGGGTTACAAGGTCTGTCTGTGTGGGCGCAGTCTGCCAGTGGGTTAGATGATCGGGTCACACATTTTACTAATGAACTTCCAACTTCTAGGGTTCGTGGGGCTTTTCGGTGGGCTCTTCAACTTCTCATAATGGAATCTCCTTTTTTTTTTCTTTAATGTTTATTTATTTTGAGAGTCAGAGAGAGCGCAGCGGAGGGGCAAGGGGGGGTGGAGGATCCAAAGGGGCTCTGCACAGACAGCAGCAAGCCTGATGTGGGGCTTGAACTCATCATCCGCGAGATCATGACCTGAGCCGAAGTCAGATGCTTAACCAGCTGAGCCACCCAGGCGCCCCTCATAATGGGATCTTTCCATCTCCTGTCTGGGAGGTCTGTGCCCACGGTCCTGGAGACAAGGAGGGGAAGGACCCTCAGGCAGGGACGGGAGGTCTCGCCTTGCCTTGTGTGGGAGGCCCCGTTCTCGGTGGCGCCCGCTATCTCTGCACCCAGAGACCCTGCACGTTAGTCTCCCCGGGTGATGACCTGGAGGGTTAACCAGTGATCCTCTGCAGGCGCGAAGGGGGATAAATGCCACACTACCCAGGTCGGGAGATGATCTGACCACCTCCTTCCTTTCTCCACCCCAGCTGAGGCTCACCTGCAGAAATGCCTGGTCCCCACGCTCTCAGGGATCCCCGGGGCTCCATGGGGCAGCCTGGCTGCCTCTGTGTTTCAGGCCTGAGCTCCAGCCATCTCTAGTCCGCTTAGTCAAGCGCCCACTGACCACCTACCCCTTCCCAGCCACCACAGTTCTGAGGCCACCACCCTCTCTCGGTGTGTTTACTCTCATTTTAACCGGGATTGGGGAAGGCGCAAAGGCAGAGGGTTACATTTGAGAAGCCATTTATAACGGGCAGCCCAGATGCCCCGACCCCCACAGCCCGACAAACACCGGGTTCTGCAATTCTGTTTTCTTGCCCTCTCTTTCATCGCTGGTCCCTCTGCAAGCCCAAGATCATTTCTCGAGGCCGGACCCTCAGTCCTCTGATGTACAGTCAGTTTCCCCATGTCCTTTCCCTCTCCTCTCTCCGTCCAAGCCACCCTCCAACGGGTGTTGAAAATGCAAGTCAGATCAGGTCCCGCCCCCACTGTCATGGGCGGAATTATGTCCCTACCCCAAAATTCATACGCGGGAGTCCTAACCCCCAGCACCCCAGAACGTGACCTTATTTAGGGACAGGGTCTTTACAGAGGTAATTAAGGTAAAATGAGGTCATTAGCGTGCCCCAACCCAAAATGACTGGTGTCCTTACACAAAGGGGGAATCTGAGATAGGAGACAGAAACGCACCCAGGGAGAACGTCATGTGAAAAGGCACAAGGAGAAGGGAGCCACGTGTAAGCCAAGAAGTGGCAGAGGCCACGAGGAGAGAGGCGTGGACCTGACCCTTTCCTGGCACTTCCCCATGCCAACCCATGACTTCAGGCCTCTGGCCTCAGGAACCATGAGACAGTACATTTCTGTGGCTCTAAGTCACCCAGGCTGTGAGACTTCGTTACGGCAGCCCCAGAACACCAGCATGCCGGCTTAAAGAGTTTCATGATTTATCGGGGAGCCTGTAGTCGGTTGGGTGTCCAACTTTTGCTTAGGTCATGATCTCGCGGTTCGTGGGTTCGAGCCCCGCGTCGGGCTCTGTGCTGACTGCCAGCTCAGAGCCTGGAGCCTGTTTCAGTCTGTGACTCCCTCTCTCTCTGACCCTCCCCTGCTCACACTGTTTCTCTCTCTCTCCTAGAAATAAATAAAACATTAAAAAAAATTAAAAAAAAAAAAAAAAAAGAGTTTCATGATTTACCACCGGTCTCTGAAAAAGGCTCTCCCTCTGGCCTGAAATTCCTCTCTCTGCCCACACTTTTCTTTTCTTGTTTTTTTTCAGTGTTTATTATTTTTGAGAGGGGAGACAGAGAGAGACAGAGACAGAGAGAGAGAGACAGCATGTGTAAGGAAAGGACAGAGAGAGAGAGGGAGACGGAATCCGAAGCAGGTGCCAGGCTCTGAGCTGTCAGCACAAAGCCCAATGCGGGGCTTGAATCCACAAACTGTGAGATCACGACCTGAGCCGAAGTCAGATGCTTAACCAACTGAGCCACCCAGGCGCCCCAATAAATTTTAATTCTTGATGGAATGTGCATTTTAAAAGAATCTCTGTAAGAATACACAGAAAACTAGTAATAGTGGCTACCTACAGAGGAGGGCAAGAACCGAACGGGCGGCTAAAAGGGCAGGAATAGACTTTTCACTGTCTTTTTATGTTTTGAATTTGCAGCCATGTGACTGCTGAACTTACTTTAAAAAATGAGTTGAGGTTTTAAAAAAATGGAGCATCTTACGGAAACATTAAAGGTACATGATAGGCCATGTGGATACAAAGGCCAAGAAACAGGACCTCAACCACATGTGGGAATTCAATTTATGAAAAGAAAGTTATCTCAAACCAATGGACCAATGGATCAGGAACACCTAAATCAGCAAAGGGTGTAGAGACAAAATCTAATCC
>NW_027532747.1:766564-768548 GCF_008692635.1 Crocuta crocuta | reverse complement strand
ACCCCACACACTAAACTAAACTTCAAATAAACCGAAGAGTTATAGGTGAACAATAAAACCACGAAATTATGAAGAAATTATAGACTCACACAGTAAATATTTTTCTGAGAGGTTTCTTAGAGAGGAATCTGAAAATATATCACAACATTAACTGTGCATATGACTTTCAGTAAGCAATGCTCTTTTTAAGAGTTTAACCTACAGGAAATATTAGTCAAAAGAAGCAAAGAATATGGATATGTATTTTACACAGTGTGGCTTTAATACTGAAAAAAGGAAGTAAGTTAAATGCTAGAAATTTAACTATTAACACTGTAATACTAGAAAATTGGTTAAACACATTATGTATATCCAATTATGAAATGGTATGGAGCCTTTAAAATTTTTTTTAATGTTTTATTTATTTCTGAGAGAGAGAGAGAGAGAGAGACAGCATAAGCAGGGGAGGGTCGGGGAGAGAGGGAGACACAGAATCCAAAGACAGGCTCCAGGATCTGAGCTAGCAATCAGCACAGAGCCTGATGCGGGGCTTGAACCCACAGACCGCAAGATCATGACCTGAGCCGAAGTCGGACGCTTAACCAACTGAGGCACCCAGGCGCCCCAATGTTTACTTATTTTTGAGAGAGAGACAGAGACAGAGATAGAGCATGAGAGGGTAAGGGGCAGAGAGAGAGAGGGAGACAAAGAATCTGAAGCAGGTTCCAGGCTCTGAGCACAGAGCCCGACGTGGGGCTTGAACTCACAAACCGTGAGATCATGACCTGAGCCGAAGTCGGACGCTTAACAGACTGAGCTGCCCAGTCGCCTCTCGCTTCTGTGTTTTTAAAAAAACACAATTTACATGCTCACTTTGGCAGTACATACACTAAAACAACACACCTGCCGAAAAAGCTCCTAAGGTGGGCCACCGAAAGCCCCTGAATGTCCCACAGCACACGACACCTTCTAGCCACAAGGAAGTGGGAACAATAAACTAGAAAGGCACAAATGTGGGAGATTCCCTACCTCGAACCAGAGACTCCAAGGTTTTCAGTATCTTATAGAAACATCAGCTTCCTGGGAAATCCAGCAGCACGCGCAGAAGGGCCGTGTATTTTTGTGTCAACAACCCTTCCCTCCCTCACAACCCCCGCTCCCCCCTCCCCTGCCTTCCAGGCGTCGCCAGCCACGCGAAGGAGAGCGGTAAGGGACACGAGGCCCCCCCCACGGAAACAACGCAGACCCCGTCCAGGTGCCCAGCTGCATGGCCACTGCTCTGTCCATCTGGCTCATCGGGTCCAGAGGTCTCTCCCCTCCTCCTCCCTGCAGAGGCGCCCCGTGGAGACTGAGGTGCAGGCTGAGATGTGGACACCGCCCCTCCCTGCTGTCCCACCGCCAAGTATAAGGGACCAGACGCGGCTCATCTGCCCGAGCCTCAGCCTCGGGCACACGCGAAGACTTGGGCAAGGAACAGGAAAGAGACAGGGGCAGAAGTCGCTCAGAGGGGGCGCCTGGGTGGCTTAGTCGGTTAAGCGTCCGACTTTCGCTTAGGTCATGATCTCGCGGTTCGTGGGTTTGAGCCCCGCGTCGGGCTCTGTGCTGACTGCCAGCCCAGAGCCTGGAGCCTGTTTCAGAGTCTGTGACTCCCTCTCTCTCTGACCCTCCCCTGCTCATGCTATCTCTCTCTCTCTCTCTCTCTCTCTCCTAGAAATAAATAAAGATATTAAAAAAAAAAAAGAGCTATAAAAAGTCTCTCAGAGGGCAGCCTTCCCAGAGCCTCCCAGGGCTCCGGGCACTCAGGCTGTGGCTGCCTCCCCCCCACTGCTCAGGGCTGCTGGGAGGGCCGAGGAGAGGAGGGTAAGAGGCTCGGCGTGGGTCCCAGTGAAAGCCTCAGGTGCGTGCAACAACAGTGGGCCCTCCTAACGGTCGACGTGACCCTTATTCAAATGAGACACAGAAGGCTAACCCTGAGCAGGCTCTGACCGAGGCTCTGCCTCCCGGA
>NW_027532747.1:742506-766492 GCF_008692635.1 Crocuta crocuta | reverse complement strand
ACCTACCGCAGCCGCTCCGCGGCGTGTCGGATGATCGTGATCCTAAGGGAAGACTTCTCTGAGGGGTCACGTAAGCCACCGCAGCTAGGTTCCCCCCAGATGACAGAGCACCGTGAGGAACACACGTGTAGGCGACTGCCCCACGAAGCAAGAAGGTACGGGAGCCGTGAGCAGGGGATGGGCATTCCCTTCGGGGACAAGCGAGAACACCCCCTGCAAACCCACCTCCACCACTCACCTCTACTGTGAGGCCTTACCTCGGCTCTCACCTCACCTCTGCCTCACACGCCTTCTCCTACCCACACATGCACGCGCGCGCGCGCGCGCACACACACACACACACACACATTCTCTTNCCTCCACCACTCACCTCTACTGTGAGGCCTTACCTCGGCTCTCACCTCACCTCTGCCTCACACGCCTTCTCCTACCCACACATGCACGCGCGCGCGCGCGCACACACACACACACACACACACACACATTCTCTCGGCAGGAAAGCCTTTCTTGACACGAAACAGAAAGGCAATTAAACTGCCCTGACTTCCCTGAAGAAAGTTCTCTCTGGACAAAGCGAAAAGGGCCCCGCAGGTCAGGAGAGGACCGGTTAAGCCTAATGAACACCTAGTCCAATTGTCAAATGCTTGCAAGCCTTATACTGGTTTTGCCACTCAGCATGTAGGGCCGAGAACCATCATTTAACCTTCAAGGGACTCAAGTTACCTCGCCTATATGACAGCATGACACCAAGCCAAAAAAAAAAAGGAGAGTCTCTGCTTGAAAAAACCCTCTCCTTTCCAGAATGCCAACCCAAAAATAACTTCTTAAAACACTGGACTCCCAGAATTGAGTGGGATCTTCAAGGATTAACCATTATGCTCTGCCTCTGTGTTATATTACCCCGGAAAGCATTCTGAGGACGTGGGCAAATTTGATATGCCCAATTCTTAAATTAGCCAGAAAGGAAACTTCTCCAAGCGTCCTAAAATCCGAGCTGAAAAGAATGAAGATTCACCAAATGCCGAGTACCTGTCAAGTGCTTCCTTATTTACTGCTTTCACTGCCAGTGAGATGGGAATTGCTAACCTCATTTTCTGCAGCAGAAAACAGCAGTTACAAACCGCACACCCTCTTGTACACAACACGGAGTACGAAAGGCAGAAGTGGGATTTACACCCAGTTCCTCCTGTGCTGAAGTAATTCATGTCTCCACCGTGAGCCCCTGGCGGGCGGGAAACACGCAGAGACTCACCGCGGTGGTCGGCCCGGCAACGAGCTCACACGTGCTCACGCACTCAGTCTACACCCCCACCTCTGCAGCCCTGCAGCCCTCAGCCTCTCTCAGGACGGGCACCCCTCTCTACGGCTAAAAAGGACAAGAAAAATAGCTTCACTAGAAAACCAGCATCAATGATAAGCAAAATGAGAGGACCAGATGTATCAGCTGATGTGCTTCTGATCAATTTTCCACCTTCCAATTTAATGTGACGAATACTTGCTGATGTCCACTTTGCTGACCGTGGTGGTAATGGACTAGATTTACAACGATCAACGGGACAATGCCCTTGCCTTTAACACCACGTAGTGGGGAGACCAGAGGTGAACACAACTAACCTAACACAGGGTTTGTTGTGGAAAGCACAACAATAGTAAAAAGGATGAAGAGCTGTTAAGTTCTTATTGATAATACTAGAAGACAGTGGAGAAATAGTTTCAAAATACTCAGTGAAAGTTACTTTTCCCTAGAAGCCAAAGGAGTTTCATAAACTAGCTGAGCAGGTTAAAGACATGAAAGGAAAAAGTTTACAATGTCCAAACCTTTTCTGCAAGAATTACTTGAGGAAGCGCTCCAGCAAAATAAGTAATAAACCCAATAAAAAATAAGAAACAAAGATTAAAATTAGAGCAATTCTTTAATCAATATAAATTTATGTGAATGAGTTTACCTATATAAATTATCTTTTGGAAATACGGTTTAGAACAAAAAATTGGGGGGGCACACAAAATACAAAAATCATCAGAATCCCAAAGAGAAAGGAGAAAAAGTAGGATACAAAAAAATACTTGCAGAAATAATGATTTAAATTTTCCCAAAGTTGGTGAAAGAAAACCCTACAGAGTGAATACTAAGCAAGATAAACCCAAAGAAAACCAGTCCCAGATAAGCCATAATCAAATCTTGTTATAAAAACAAAGGAAAAAAAAAATCCTGGAAGTGGCCAAACAGAACAGTTCTATGACCTACAGGAGAAAGATTCAAATAACAGTGGATTTCTCAACAAAAACCATGGAGGCCAGAAGGAAGTGGCATGATGTGTATCAAGTGAGAAAAACAATTGTTAACCCAGAAGTCTATATCCACTGAAAATCTCTCTCGGGAATGAAGAACTGAAGACTTATTAATCAGGGAGGGAAAATGAAAAGATTATATCCCCAGAAGATCTGCTCTAATTGTTAAAGAAAGTTCCTCATACAGAAAGAAAATAATTTCAGAAGAAAGAGAGCATAAAACAGGGAGGGAAGGAAGAAGCTGGAACATCAGAAATGAAGACAAAGTAATGAAAAGGGTAAGTGTAATAGAAAACGCTCCCTGTCTTGAGCTTTATAAATTATGTTTGACATCTAAATATATATGTATATATGTATTTGAATATATATGTATATATTCGTATATATGTATATATATAATGCTGTTCTGATATGGTTCTCAATATACACATAGGTAATATGTAAGAAAATCATATCGTTAAAGGTGGACATAAATGCTGGTAAGGTTTCTATACTCCACTTGAGTTGAAAATGTTGACATTAGGAAACAGTGGTGAATTAAGTAAGTATATTATAATTCATAAAGCAACCACTAAAGAGAGAGAGAGATTTCAAAATTCTTTAGTCCACTATACTTCAATTAAAAAATAAAATTTCAGGGGCGCCTAGCTGGCTCAGTCGGCTAAGGTCAGCTAAGTGTCTGACTTCATCTCAGGTCATGATCTCGCAGTCCATGGGTTCGAGCCCCGCATCGGGTTCTGTGCTGCTCAGAGCCTGGAGCCTGCCTCAGATTCTATGA
Source organism: Crocuta crocuta (assembly GCF_008692635.1). NCBI lineage: Eukaryota > Metazoa > Chordata > Mammalia > Carnivora > Hyaenidae > Crocuta > Crocuta crocuta. The sequence goes on along the minus strand of NW_027532747.1, from coordinate 763,425 downwards.
CTCCCTCTCGTGCTCCCCTCCCCTGCTCGTGCTCTGTCTCTCTCTGTCTCAAAAATAAATAAATAAATAAATAAATAAATAAATAAAATTTCAAAAGTTTAAAAAATTCTTTAGACAAATTAAAATGAAATTATAAAAACTGTTCAACTGGGACATCTGGGTGGCTCAGCTGATTGAGCATCTAACTCTTGGTCTTGACTCAGGGCATGATCTCACAATTTGTGAGACTGAGCCCCAAGTTGGGCTCTGACCTGACAGCATGGAGCCTGCTTGGAATTCTCTCTCCTGCCCTCTCTGCTCTCCTGCCCTCCCCTGCTCACTCATGTACATGTGCGCTCGCTCTCTCTCTCTCTCTCCCTCTCTCTCAAACAAAAGAAAACAAAACAAAACAAAACAAAACAGTTCAAATAACCTACAGGATGCCGGAAAGGAGAAACATAGGAACAAAAGCACTGACACAAACAGAAAACAAACAATAAAATGGTTAAATTTTAATTACAGTAAATGTAAATGATCTAAACACACCAATTAAAAGACTGTCAGAATAGATTAAAAATGATCCACCTATATGCTAGCCAAAAAATTTATGTAGGTAGATTAAAAGTTAAAGCACAAGGAAAGATATGCCACACAAATATAATAAAAATAAAACTGGCCGATACCACCCATAGCGATCTACATATTCAACACAATCCCTATCAAAATAACATCAGCATTCTTCACAGAGCTAGAACAAACAATCCCAAAATTTGTGGGGAACCAGAAAGGACCCTGAAGAGCCAAAGCAATCTTGAAAGAAGAAAACCAAGGCTGGAGTACCCAGAATACGTAAATTCACAGAGACAGAAAGCAGAACAGTGGTTCGCAGGGGTTGAAGGGGAAGGAAATAGTGTTTCATGGGGACAGAGTTCCTGTTTGGGATAATGAAGAAGATGCGGAGATGGACAGTGGTGATGGCTAACGATATAATAAATGTACTTACTGCACGGAATTGATTTTAAAATAGTTTAAATGGTAAATTTATGTTATGTATACTTTACTATAATTTACACAAAATACGTGGGCTGCAGCTAAAGCAGAGATTAGAGGGAAACTTACGCCCTTTGTGACAGGCACCCCCTGTGACTCTGGTGTGCACGCCAGTGTACAAGGCCGTTCCCTTGCTAGACTGTGGACTGGACTGGATGACTTGCTTCTAATGAAGAGTAAACAAAAAAAGTGATGAAATGTTACTTTCTTGGTTAAGTTTTAGAAGATGGTGACTTGCGTCTTGCTAGCATTCACACTCTCTGACTCTTCCCTCTTGCTTGCTCTACTGAAGCCAGCTGCCATGATGGAAGAACCAACGTGCCAAGAGGCCGAGGGCAGACTCTGGCTAACAGCCACCGGGAACTGAATCCTACATGAGTGACTTGAGGTAGATCCCCCTCCAATCCAGCCTTGAGGGAGCCTAGCCAACAGTGTGACTGCAGCCTTCTGAGAGCCCTGAGGCACAGCATCGGAAACCCAGCTGGGTTGCACCAGGATTCCTGACCCACAGAAACTGTAAGATAATATTGTTTTAACCCATTAAATTTGGGAATAATTTATAACTAACACAGCACTGAATGCTTATATTAAAATAAAAGAATACTCTCAAATTAATAATCTAAGCTCAGGTTTCAAGAAACTAGAAAAAGAAGACAAAATAAGGTAAGCGGAAGGAAAGCAACAGACAAAAGCAAAACTCAATGAAATTGAAAACAGAAAAACTATCAAGCCAAAAGTCCATTGCTTGAAAAGATTGATAAACCTCTAATAAAACTGACAAAGGAAAAAGAGAAGAACAAATTACCAATGTAAGAAGGAAAGACTGGATATCACTACAGACCCCACAGATGTTAGAAGAACACAGGCATACTCTGAAGATGTTGTGGGGTCAGTTTGAGATCACCACAATAAAGTGAACATCACAATAATCAGCCAAATGATTTTTTTCCCTCCAACTGCATATAAAAGTTATTTTCATACTATATTGTAGTCTGTGAAGTGTATTATGACACTATTTCTTTTAAAAATGTAAAAAAATGGGGCGCCTNAAAAATAAAAAATAAAAATGTAAAAAATACTTATTACCAAAACATGCTAACCATCATCTGAGCTTTCAGTGAGTTGTAATCTTTTAGATGGTGGAGAGTCTTGCCTCAATGTTGATGACCACGGATGGATCATGGTGAAGGCTGCTAAAGAGGGGGGTGGCTGTGGCAATTTCTTAAAATAAGACAATGAAGTTTGCTGTATCAATGGACTCTTCCCTTCTCAAACAATTTCTCTGTACCGTGTGGTGCTGTTTGATAGCATTTCACCCACAGAACTTCTCTCCAAACTGGAGTCAGTCTTCTCACATCCCACCACTGTTTTATCAACTAAATTGATGTAATGTTCTAAATCCTTTGCTGTCATTTCAACCATCTTTACAGCATCTTCACCAAGAGTCAATTCCGTCTCAAAAACCACTTTACTCAGCCATAAGAAGTGATTCCTCACCCATTCAGGTTTTATGGCGAGGTGGCAGCAGTTCAGTCCCATCTTCAAGCTCCACTTCTAATTCTGGTTCTCTTGCTATTTCCGTCACATCTGCAGTGACTTCCTCCCCTGAAGTCCTGAACCCCTCAGAGTCCTCCATGAGGGGTGGACTCGGCTTTTTCCAAATCCCTGTTCACCCTGACATTCGGACCTCTTGCTATAAATCACGAATGCTCCTCGTGGCATCTAGAATGGTGAATCCTTTCCAGTAGATTCTCCATCTACTTTGCCCAGATCCATCAAAGGAGTCATTATCAATGGGAGCGATAGCCTTACCCATAGTTCTTTAAAAATAAGACTTGAAAGTCAAAATTACTCTTTGATTCATGGGCTGTGGAATGGATAACACTGTGTTATGTTTTGTTCTGTTGTATTAGCAGTGCAAAAACATTAATCTCCTACGTCTCCATTAGAGCTCGTGGGCGACCAGGTTCACTGTCAATGAGCAGTAATATTCTGAAAGGAATCTCTTTAGAATCTAGCAGTGGGTCTCAACAGTGGGCTTAAATTAAAATATTCAGTAATCCATGTTGTAGACATATGTGCTGCCACCCAGGCTTTGTCGTTCCACTTACAGAGCACAAGCAGGGCACACTGAGCATAATTTTGAAGGGTCCTAGGATTTTGAGATGGTGAATGAGCCCTGACTTCGAATTAGAGCCAACAGTTACAATGGCCCCTAACCTGGGTCAGCCTGTCCTTTGAAGCTCTGGAGCCACACACGGACTTCTCCTCTTTAGCTATGAAAGTGCTGGATGGCATCTTCTTCCAAGAGAAGGCTGTTTGTCTATGTTGAAAACCTGTTGTTTAGTGGATCCACCTTCGTTAATGGGCTCAGCGAGACCTTCTGGAGAACTTGCTGCAGCTCTGACACCTGCTACTTCACCTTGGACTTATGTTATGGAGACGGCTTCTTTCCTTAAACCTCATGAACGCACCTCTGCTCATTTCAGACTCTTCCTCTGCAGCTTCCCCACCTCTCACAGGCTTCACAGAACTGAAGAGAGTTCCTGACAGGCTTTGGCTTAAGGAAATGCTGTGGCTGGTTTCACCTTCAATCCAGAACACTCACACTGTCTCCGTATCGGTGCTGAGGCTGATGTGCTTCCTGATCATTTGCTGTCACTGGAGTAATTTCCTTCAAGAACTTTTCCTTCTCATTCACAGCTTGGCTGACTGTTCGGTTCACGAGGCCGGATCGTGGTTTACCCTGGCTTTCGACATGGCTTTCCTCAGTGAGCTAAATGATTTCTAGCTTTTGATTTAAAGTGAAAAATGTGCAACTCCCCCTTTCACCCTGCGGCCACTGTAGGCTTATTCAATATTTTAATATTGTTATGTCTCAGGGAACAGGGAAGCCCAAGCAGAGGAAAAGAGAAGGGGGACCAGCTTGTCAGTGAAGCAGTCAGAACACGCACGGCACTTACCAGTTAAATTCACTGGCCTCTATGAGCACAGTCTAGGATACCCCAGTACAGTTACAATAGTAATTCAATAGTAACACCAAAAATCACTGATCACAGGGGCACCTGGGTGGCTAAGCTGGTTAAGCGTCCGACGTCGGCTCAGGTCATGATCTCACGGTTCATGGGTTCAAGGGGTGCCTGGGTGGTTCAGTCATTAAGCTGGGACTCTGGCTTAGGTCATATCTCACGGTTAGTGAGTTTGAGCCCCACATAGGGCTCTGTGCTGACGTTAGGAACCTGGTTGGGATTCTCTCTCTCTCTCAAAATAAATACATTAAAAAACATTTTTTTAAACGTATTCTGGGGCGCCTGGGTGGCTCAGTCAGTTAAGCGTCCAACTTTAGCTCAGTCATGATGGTCTCACGGTTCGTGGGTTCCAGCCCCGGGTCGGGCTCTGTGCTGACAGTTAGCTCAGAGCCTGGAGCCTGCTTCAGATTCTGTGTCTCCCTCTCTTTCTCTGCCCCTCCCCTCCCGAAGTAAATAAACATTAAAATAAAATCACTGATCACAGATCACCATAACAAATATGGTAACAATGAAAGGTCTGAAATACTGTGATACTTAGCAAAATGAGACACAGAGACAAGAAGTAAGCAAATACGGCACTTACAGACTTGCTTGACAAAGAGTTGCCACAAACCTTCAATGTGTAAAAACTGCGGTATCCATGAAGGGCAATAAAGTGGAGGACAAGAAGTGTGGTTGTACGACAACCAACCTACACACAACTTCAACAACTTAGGTGACAGGGAACAATTCCTCAAAAACTACACACAACCAAAATTTACCCAGGATGAGATAGATAATCTGAAGAGTTCAGTAAGTTTGAAAGAACTGATAGTTATAGTTAACCTTTTGAAAAAGAAATCTCCAGGCCTCAATGGTTTCACTTGCAAATTTTACCAAGCATTGAAAAAAAAGAAGTATCACCAAAACTATTAATTCTCTTCCAGAAAACAGAAGTCACATTTCCTAACTCATTTTATGAGGTCAGCATACTTAAAACCACATATAGATCACTCCCCAAAAAAGAGAGAAAGAAAACAACAGATGAATAATTAATGACTTAATGAAAATGAGGATATAAAAATGCTCCACAAAATATCAGCATACTGAATTCAGCATATGTATATAAATATACATGTATGTATGTACATATGTGTGTACATACACGTGATTCTGTGTCTCCCTGTCTCTCTGCCCCTCCCCCACCCATACCCCGTCTCTCTCTCAAAACTAAACATTAAAAAAGGGTTTTAAAATGTCTATGGAAAGGCAAAAAAATAGAAGGGCTAAAATAATTTGCAAAAAAAAGAATAAAGTTGAGGGAATCACCGTATCCAATTCGAAGACTCACTATATGGCTAATGTAATCAACACAGTGTAATGTTGGCAGATAAATAAACACACAGATTAACAGAATAGAACAGCGTCCAGAATCAGAGCCACACAAACACGTTCAACCTGACTTCTGATTAAGGCTCAAAAGCAATTCAATGGAGCAAAGATAGTCTTTTCACCACTTTTAAAACAAAGAAGGAAAACGCAAACTCAACCTCACAGCTTATAAAAAAAATAAACTCAAAAGTGATTGTAGATCTAAATGTAAAACATAAAACGATCAAATTTGTAAAAAGAAAACATAGGAGAAAGATCTTCGAGACTCAGGGTTAGGCAAAAGAGTTCTTAAAGATTCTGACGTCAGAAGCATGAGCCGTAAAGGAAGACACACTGACAAACTGGACTTGATCAGAATTAAAAATGTTTTTTTCTACAAAGACACTGGTGAGACCATGAAGAGATGGCAAACCGTAGGGACATACTTGCAAAGCACATGTCTGCTACAGGAGCTGTATTCAGTTCTATGTAAAGAACTCTGTAAACTGAGCAGGAAGAAAACAAACAACCCAATCAGAGGGGGCGCCTAGGTGGCTTAGCCGGTTAAGTGTCCGACTTTCGCTCAGGTCATGATCTCGCGGTTCGTGGGTTCGAGCCCCGCGTCAGGCTCTGTGCTGACTGCCAGCTCAGAGCCTGGAGCCTGTTTCAATCTGTGACTCCCTCTCTCTCTGACCCTCCCCTGCTCACGCTGTCTCTCTCTCTCCTAGAAATAAATAAAAAAAATTAAAAAAAAAAAAAAACCCCAATCAGAAAATGGACAAAAGACTTGAACAGACACGTCACCGAAAAGGATATGTGGATGCTAGAAAAACACATGACAACACACGCAACATCATTAGCTGTTAGGGAAGTGCCCATCAAAGCCACAGTAAGATACAACCACACTTCTTCTAGAATGGTTGATTATTTGATATGCTGACGTTCTTTTCCTTCAGATGCTCACGTTATCTTAAATACTGACAGTCCCCAGAGTGGCAAGAACACAGAATGGCTGGGATCGTTCACCCACTGCTGGTAGAGATGGGAACGGCACCATCCCTCTGGAAGATGCTTCGGCAGCATCTCAGAAACACACAATGACCGACCCAGCAAGCCCGCTCCTGCAGCACGCATGAGAGACAAACAAAAGCCAGGTTTAAGCAGAAAACTGTGTCTGTCTACACATACGTAGCAGCTTTATGTGTTACAGCCAAAACCTTCAGAAACAATTCAGCCTTACCAACAAGAGAATGGGTAAATAAACGGTATCTCCGTACAATGGAATACTACTTGGCACTAAAAAGGACCAAGTGATTGAGGCACAGAGTAACTTGTACGGAACTCAAGGGCGTTATATTGAGTAATATAAAAATGTATGTATGTATGTATGTATGTATGTAATCTCTATGCCCAACGCAGGGCTTGAATTCACGATCTGGTGATCAAGAGTCACATGCCCGTCCAAGTGAGCCAGCCAGGCACCCCCTGTATTGAGTAAGACAAAAGCCAATCTCAAAAAGTGACAGAGCACATGACTCCATGTACACAGCGCTTGCAAAATGACAAAACTATGTTCACAGAGACAAAGGGTTGTCAGGTCAGGGTTGCAGGGAGCCTCTCTGGGGTTGGTGGGACATTTGTTTTCTAGTGGTGAACATTACATGAAAACACAGATACATATGCATACGTGTATGTGATAAATGAATGTATGACAACATCTGACAGTAATACACGCCAGGTTAACTATTCCTAGTAAAAAAACACAATGAGTGCGCGTGAAAACTGATGAAATCTGAATACGGTTTGAGGTTTAATCAATGCACAGTACAACGTCAACCTCCCGGCTGTGACCGCTGCGCGGGGGCAGTGCGTGGCTGGCGGAATAACGTCACACCCTCATCTCCGGAAACTATGAATGAGACGAGATTATCTTGGATTATCCAGTGGGCCCAGGGTCACCACATGAGCCCTTAAAAGCAGAGAACTTTCTCCAGCTGGTGACAGAAAAAGGAATCCGAGATTCAAAGCACAAGAAGGGCTGGACACCTGCTGCTGGCCTGGCGGACGCAAGGCCACGTGGAAGGCACGGGGAGGAGCCGAATTCCGCCAACAACCAGAATCAGCCTGGAACAGATCCTTTCACCAAATCTCCAGTGAGAACTGCAGCCCCAGCTGACACTTTGATTTCATCCCGGTGTGACTCTGAGCAGAGAATCGAGCCACTCTACTCAGACACCTGACCCACAGAGCCATAAGCGGGTAAGTTCGTGTGGTCTTAAGCCAGGAAGCAGATGGTAATTTGTTACAGCGGTAAAAGGAAACGAATACAGAGTAGTTTTCAACCAGGGTGAATAGGGGACACTGGGTAACATGTGGAGACACTTTTGTCACATCTAAAGGAGAGCTACCAACATCTAGCAAGTAGAGGCCAGGGATGCTGCTAAGTACCGTGTAATGCACAAGGCAGCCCCCCCTCCCACAACAAGCAAGGATCTGGCCCCGAACTTCAGTAGTGCCGAGGCCAAGAACCCGCACTGTGGTTATAAAAGATGCCATCACTGTGGGAACGGCACATGGGAACCTCTGCACTATCTTTGCAACTTCTCTGTGAGCCTAAAACGTTTCAAATTTAAAAATCTTTGAAACAGAAACATAATCACAAGGACAGCAGAAGGGTACGCAGCTTCTAACACCACTGGCAGTGGGCAAAATGAATAAGTAGCGCTCTGGGAACCTCGGGCAAGTACATAAGCCAAGGGGAAGGAGGCGACAGGGAGGAAAAACGGAGAAGCATAAGCCAGAAGGACAACGGCTGACCGAAGGGCCAGAAAACACCTTTCCTCAGAATGCGGTCAAGACCCCAGGTCCGCGCCCGGGGGAAAGTCCAGACTAGATGGCGCCCCTCCCTCCGTGAGCTGCATGCAAAGGCATCCGCCGAACGGGAGGGATGCCTGGGCGGGGGAAGGCTGTGAAAGAGCCCCGGTGGGCAAACACAACAGGCGTCCGTGCAAATCGTGCGGTGGGTGTGCACCCAGGTGGTGCACGGCCGCCCCTCAGCGCTCTCCGGCAGCTCTACACACTTCGGGGGCAGAGGGCGCCTGCAGGGAGCTGGGGGGGCGGGGATCTCATGAAGGCTAGAGAGAGGGGAGCTGAAGCATGATGGGGGTCTGCCCTGGGCAGGCAGATGAAATCAGAAGAGGACAAGGAGGAGGAGGAAGTTTCCAGAACGCAATGAAAGCAGAGAGAAAGCTCCAAAGGAAAGAGAAAGCAAGAAGAGCGAACCAGACGGTGAGTCTGCGGTCAGGGAGATCTCTGTTCAAGGCCTTGAAGAGAGAATAACTCCAGGAGATGAGGTCCCGACCGCGCCAGCAGCTTCCTTACGCCACGTGGCGCCGGGCACCGCTGACGACAAGAAGGCTGTGAGGCCGGGGGTGTACAGCGGAGTCTCACCCGCCCTGAGTGGGGCTGGCACGGCCCCTGGCGATCACAGAAGCCGCAGGCAGCTCTCAAGATTTCTTTCTGCACGAGGCACGGCATCTCCCAAGGAGAGCAAGACAAGCGGGTCTATTAGGAATCCGAAGCCCCTGGTCTCGGTCCTTTCGGGCTGCTACAACGAAATAACCTAGGTGGAGTGGCTTACAGACAACAGAAACTTATGTCTGGAATAAATATCAAAGCCTCAGATCAAATTCCGTGGCTGATGAGGACCGGCTTCCTGGCTCATGGACAGCCGTTTCTTACGGAGTCCTCAGGGCAAGGGAGCCCTCTGGGGTCCCTTTTGCCAGGGCACTAATGCCCGTTATAAGGCTCTACTCTCCTGACTAATCCCCTCCCTAAAGCTCCGCCTCCAAATACCATCACACTGGGGATTAGGTGTCAATCGGGACATTGTGAGGGACACACACATTCGGCCAGCACTCCCCTACTCATGGCAGTGCCCTGTTACCCTCTCTGGAAAGTACTCGATCCCTTTTCTCTTTGGGATTCAGTTCTTTCACGACGAGGCCACGACTGTGGATCTGAGCCACGACCGTGGATCTGATCCAGCTGCACCCGACGGCACCCCCACCCAAACGGGCAGCCAGCGGGAAGGACCGGGGCCCCGGCCTGCACCCCTCACATAGCCCGCTGATACAGACCTGTGAGCCCGGCACTATGGTCCTTCCTCTGTGTGGACTCCTCTCCAGGGGGCACCCTCCCTTCTGTGACAACAGGGGACAGGTGTGCACAGGTTGGGGACAGGGCTTTGTGGAAGGCCTCTGATTTCTCTTCGGGCACGAACAGCATGATTGGGGCTGGGAGCACTGTTCCCCTCCCAAAATGCTCCCTCTCGGCCAGAGAGTCCATCTCAGTGGCCCACCCCCACCGCCAAGCGCGTGACTCGCTCAGGAAGCAAAATGACAGACCAGGAAGGCTGGAGTAGGGTCCCTCCTGAACCCTCCCAGGGACCAACGACCTAAAAGCATCTCTACCTGGACCTGGCTTCCGGCTGTCTTCTTTCAAGGCCTGCTTCTTTTTTTTTTTAATATTTTTATTTATTTCTAGTAGAGAGAGAGAGAGAGAGGAGAGAGAGAGCATGAGCAAGGGAGGGTCAGAGAGAGAGGGAGACACAGAATCTGAAACAGGCTCCAGGCTCTGAGCTGGCAGTCAGCACAGAGCCCGACGCGGGGCTCGAACCCACGAACAGCGATCATGACCCAAGCAAAGTCGGACGCTCAACCGACTAAGCCACCCAGGCGCCCCTTTCAAGGCCTGCTTCTTCTTCGGCTTTCTCTTAGCCTCTGTGAGCTTCCCGACATCCTTCCCACATCCTTCCGATAAAGGCATGTTCTCTTGCTCGAGTTAGCCAGCTTTCGTTGCTGGAAGAGAACTCAGTCAAAAGCAGCAGCGAGCGGACTGGAATCAGATGGCTGGCCTCCCTTTCTCTACAGCATGTGACATCAGCCTGGGCCTCACCCACCCTCAGTGCAAAGCGGGGCCAGACGGCCCGCCATCAGAAGGCCGGCACGCGCGCTACCATCACCGCGGAAGCGGGCCTCATCCGGAGCCGGGGAGAGACACGGGGGCCCGGCACGGTGGAAACGCATGGGCAAGAACGGAGCGCAACAGGCAGGCAGCCCCTTCATTATTCAATTACTCACTTTGTAAATCGAGAATTAATGTTCACGGGTTCTGGTGAGTGACATAATTACAATTTAAAAAGGGCAATTAATCATCGGCTTGTTGTTCACTGCCGTGCTGCGAGCTGCTGGCTTCACCGACACCAGTGAAGCCACAAAAGGCTGAAACGCACAAATGAGTCTGACCACCAAGCCCCAGCCTCCTCCGGCCCCCTCTCCTCGCAACTGCTCCGACTTGGCCCGGCCTCCCGGGATCTCTACATCTGGTTCTCATTTCCCCGGTGACAGTCCTCGGCCCTGCCCGAGTCTCCAACTTCGAAACGGTGCCCCCCCCACCCCCACCCCTGCCTTCGCTGCTGGCGAGAACAGGGCTTCTGACGCTGGGTGCTGCAAGGGAAGGAAGAGCCCTGGGGCGTCCAGCTCGCAGCATTCGGGGGCTGGAAACGAGAGAGCGGGGGATACGGGCTGGGAGAGAGACGGGGAAGGAAAGGGCCGGAGAAAGGCAGGAGGAAGAAAGCGGGTGGGCCGCAGCCCGGGCCGCAGGGCACTGACGTCCGGCTGAGCGCAGGACGGGCCAGCACCTTCTCCCGGCCGCGTCTCCCGTTGACTCAGGTCACCCCCTCACCAGCTCTGGCCCTTTGGCCGATGCCCCGCCGCCCACTTGGACTCCGAGAACCCAGTCATGAGCCAGAGGCATTTCTGGTGTCTTCCAACAGTTAGATTAGAACAAAGAGTTCTCCCAAAAGATGCACTTCCAGGGGAAGGAGCTTTAAAGGCAAAAACTGCAGGGATCTAGTTCTGCTGCAGGAAACTTGGGGCGAGAACGAGAATTTGCATCTCAATGCTACCAAAGCATCAGGCCAGATCAGAACATTACTACTTCTAGTTCTTGAGCTCAGAAATGGGGTGCCAACCTCAGACTTCTCAGGGGACAGGCACCTGCCTTGGCTCGTCCATGGGCCACCCCCCCCCATGTAAAGATCCTGCAGGAGACACTACGTGGCCACCCTGTGGCCATTCCCACAAGGCTGCTACCATCCCACGTTTTGTGGGAGGCAAAAGACTCTGAGCTCAGGAAAAGCAGGCCCCTCTGCCAGCCTCAGGGGAAAGTTGCGGCCAACCTAGATTGAGCACAGTGATCGCGCTCTATCTTGCCAGTAACTGGTCTCAGGTGGTCTGGGTTCCAGATCCCCCCAAGGAGACACGTGTGTAAGTCACTGGGCAGCTGCCCTACCTGAAAGAGGACACACCCCTGCCCCTGCCCCTCCCTGCTTGAGACCCTTGTGTGATGGCCACAGGGGACCCCCAGTGTTGAGGACTCAATGTCCAGGTCAAGAATGACCAGACGAGCCCAGGTCAAGAACAACCCTCCACGGTGAGGGAGAACCAGGCAAAGAGTAAGGAACCAAGTGTGTTAAGCAGACGGAAAAGATTATATAGGGCCACTGTCTTGTATACGCATCGGAAACCTCTGGACAAATATATATTTTTTTTAATATTTTTATTTATTTCTAGGAGAGAGAGAGAGAGAGAGAGACAGCGTGAGCAGGGGAAGATCAGAGAGAGAGGGGGATACAGACTCTGAAATAGGCTCCAGGCTCCGAGCTGGCAGTCAGCACAGAGCCCAACGCGGGGCTCGAACCCACGAACCGCGAGATCATGACCTAAGCGAAAGTCGGACACTTAACCAACTAAGCCACCCAGGTGCCCCTCTGGACAAATATATTTAAAAAATCACTAAGTCTTAGCCCAAGGCAGGGAGGCAGGGTGAAGAGGACTTTTTACTGTATGCCTTTTGTACGTTTTTCCCTTTGAGTCGTATCAAGGTATTACCTATTCAAAAATAAAATGAAAAATTTAAAAACGAGGCATCTTCCCTTAGGTATATCCCTAACTTTATTATTTGAGTGCCCCTGGTGATTTTTGCCACATTTGTGCCTCACCTTATTTAACATTTTTCTAGCTCACTTTTTTGTCTCTCTTTTTTTTTTTAAAGTAGGCTCCATACCCAGCATGGAGCCCCACACAGGGCTTGAGCCCATGACCCTGAGATCAAGACCTGAGCTGAGATCAAGAGTCGGACGCTCCACCGGCCTGAGCCCCCCAGGTGCCCCAGCTCACTTTTTCACTTACATTGGTTTTAAAACTTTCCATAACTAGCAAAACTGGAAAATCATTATGATTTGCCATTAATAGAAACTACACATAAAAATGGATACAATGAAAAGACGACAATCTCAGATTCTAGATGGGCAAATCCCCAAGCCCGGCCTGTGCGTGCCATTAAAAAAAAAAAAAAGATTAGTGTTACAAACATAAGCATCATATTGAGCCTTTGTTCTTTAAATAACAAGAAGTTAAAAGAAAATTGAAAAGGAATCCTAAGGGGCGCCTGGGTGGCTCAGCCGGTTAAGCGTCCGACTTTTGCTCAGGTCATGATCTCGCGGTTCGTGGGTTCGAGCCCCGCGTCGGGCTCTGTGCTGACGGCTCAGAGCCTGGAGCTGCTTCGGATTCTGTGTCTCCCTCTCTCTCTGACTCTCCCCTGTTCACGCTGTCTCTCTCTCTCAGAAATAAAACATTTTTTTTTTTAAAAGAAAAGACATCCTAATACTGCTACGATTCACTTATTACAGAATTCGTGACGTGAGCTCACTGGCAGGGTCTAGGAGATGCTGGAGACTCAATCAAGAGGAAGAGTTTCTCATACCCCCGTCGATCAGGTCTCTGTTGCACACTCTGGTTCAGTCCGGAGTCCAGTGTATGTTAGACACGGAGCTGGATGCTGAAGGGAATTAACGATAAGTAAGACATGACTTCACCTTGCCCTGAGGAGTTTGTAGCCTAGCGGGGCAGATAAGACATATAAGAGAGATCAACTATCTAGCCCAGTGAAAAACTAAATATTACCTTTCTTTTCAACAAGATGCCGGAACCTGGCAGGAGACCACTGGACACCCAGGCTTTTGTCCGACAAGAACGGAGATAGACCCCTTCCTTATGTCATACACAACAATTAACTCCAAGCACATCGCAGACCTAAATGTAAGAGCGAAGCTATAAAACTCCCAGATGAAACAGAAGTGTCAACATTCAGGGCTTTGGGTTAAGCAGAGCCTTCTAAGATATGACACCAAAGGCAACAAAGAAAGATAAACTGGACTTCATCAAAATTGTAAACGTTTGTGCTTCAAAAGGCACCATCAAGTGAAAAGATGCCCACAACAGGAGAGTAAGGTTTGCAAGTTACCTAACACGGAAAGCACTACCACCCAGAACATACAATGAACTCCTACAACCGAACAATAGAGAACAAATAACTCAATTAAAAATGGGCAAAGGATCTGAATAGACATCTCCAAAGAAGACACATACGTGGCCAATTAGCACGTAAAAAAATACTCAACATCATTAGCCTTTAAGAAAATGCAAATCAGGAGGCACCTGGGTGGCTCGGTCGCTTAAGCATCCAACTCTTGATTTCAGCTCAGGTCATGATCTCAGGCTTGGTGGGATCAAGCCCTACGTCAGGCTCCACGCTGACAGTGTGGAATCTGCTTGCGATTCTCTCTCCCTCTCTATCTCCCCCGCTAGCACACTCTCTCTCTCAACATAAACAAACATTTAAAAAAAGAAAGAAAGAAAATGCAAACCAGGAGGCACCTGGGTGGCTCAGTCGGTTGAATATCCAACTCTTGGTTTCAGCTCAGGTCATGGTCTCACGGTTCATAGGACTGAGTCCACATTGGGTTCCACCTACTTGGGGTTCTCTGTCTCCCTCTCTGCCTCTCCCCTCCCTCCCTCTCTCTCTGCCTCTTTCCCTCTCAAAATAAATGAACTTAAAAAAAATAAAATGCAAATCAGAACCACCAGGAGATACCACTTTACACCCACTGGATGGCTATACTCAGGATGATATAATAACAAGTACTGGTGAAGATACGGAGAAACCAGAACCCGCACACGGCTGGTGTGATGTAACACGGCCCAGGCTGCTTCTGTGGACGACAATCTGGCCATCCCTCAAAAGGCTACACACAGAATTAGCGGAGGACCCAGCAATTCCTCCTATGGGATTGAAATGGGAAATGAAAACATACGTCCACAGAAGAACGTGTACACAAATGTTCACAGTATCATTACTAGAAAGCAGAAAGAGGCCAAATGCCCATCAACTGATTGAGAGATAAAATGTGGCATAAGCACGCAACACTGTGCAGCAATAAGAATGAAGGGTGTACTGACACACACTGCAGCCCAGATAAACCTTGGAAACATTACACACAAGGAGAAGTCGGTCACAAAGACCACATATTGTAGAAGTCCCCTAATGTGACACATCCGGAACAGACAAATCCATAGAGACGGAAAGCAGGCTGGTGGCCGCCTGGGGCTATGGGGTCATGGGAGATGAGAGCAGCGGGTTCCAGGCAGAGAGTGTGATGACAATGTTCCACGCTTAGACTGTGGGATGGTCGCACAGCTCTGAAAACATACTAAAAATCATTGAGTCAAACACTTTATTTTTTTTTTTTTTTTCTGAAATAGAGAGAGAGAGAGAGAGAGAGAGACAGCGTGAGCAGGGGAGGGTCAGAGAGAGACAGAGACACAAAATCTGAAACAGGCTCCAGGCTCCAAGCTGTCGGCACAGAGCCTGACGCGAGGCTCGAACCCGCAAACTGCGAGATCATGACCTGAACCAAAGTTGGATGCTCAACCGACTGCGCCACCCAGGCACCCCGAGTCAGACACTTTAAAAGAGAGAAATGTATGGTTGGGGAATTACATCTCAGTGAAAGCATTTAAAATGAAGCCCAAAAGAGTTTGATGTTGAAATCTGAAAATGGAGAGAGTGCCTTTTTTCTCAATGGACAAACCCTTAGAGAGGAGCTCAGAGCACCTGCTGCAGGGCCGCCGCACCTGGCCACGCGAGCCGAGCCCCTCCACGGAGAGTGGGCTGTGGGCGACCCTGTGTAGGGAGAGGCCAGGCTTCCCATAGTCCACGCCCGTTCCGGTGTGTCTCCCAGAGTGTGAACACCTCGCCACACTCACAAGTGAAGTCGAGGGTCCAAGGCCAGTATTTCTCCTACAACACGGCCCCAAAACACACACCAACTACTCCATCTGGTGCTGAGCTATGAAGAAACAGTGATTCAGCTAACATGGTAGGAAAACACGGAGTGCCCCGGACTCCAAAATGTAACCCAGCCTCCCTCCCAAAGGGTGTACACGGGTAAGAGTAGCCACATGTGGTTGTCTCCTGACTGGATGGCCTGGAGTCTGCAGACCCTGGAAAATGAAACCCCACGAAACGGAAGCCACAGGTGACCCACCGATGTAGGTATCACAGGGAAGCGCTACGGGGTTCCAAGGGGAAGGAAAGTAATGACAGCCTGCCAGACGGGGGACACGGGGAAAGAAACCTGGCATGGCAGGGGGAGCCTAGGCCACCCTGGGAGGGTGGCCGGAGCCCAGACAGGCAGGATGGCATGGGAGCCATTTTCCGCAGAGGCTCAGACAGGAAGGGGGAGGGGAGGGAGAGCAGGACCCAGAGACGGGAGGCCAGGCTTCCCAGCCCGGGTCTGCTGCGCTCTCGCGGGGCGGCCTGGGGCAGGATACTTAACCTCTGTGAGCCCCAGTCTCCTGATCCATAAAACGGAAATACTACTAAATTTAACTCAATCAAAAAGATCACAGACTATAAGATGAACCGTTATTCCATTACCGCCAAAGGAAAAAAAAAAAGAGTTCTAAGACATCACTGGGTATGAAGTGCATCCCTAATTCGGAGACGGAAAAGTGTAAAAAAACCGATGAAATACGGTAATGGTAACTACTCACACGGCTGATGTGAGAAGTAAATGAGTGATTATATGTAGAAGAAATATTCTTGCCGCTGCTGCTGGTATCAGTATTAATCCAACGAAAATGTATTGAACAAGTACTCTCAGGCCCTGTGAGTAAGATACTTACACTGTCCGGTCCTTAAAAACATTAAATCTGTCCAAATGGGAAGAGCACACAGGGATGGGGGATGAGAGATGTGCGTGCATCCAAGTTCCAGCCACGGGGAGTCTCTGCTTTGACCGGAATGTGAACAGAAACCTCATCTCACTGGACCAAATGGCAAAGGGGAGACGAGTTCTGAAGTAAAGGGGGACGCCGACGTAATTAAAATGACCCTTGAAAATGCTTCCATCCCCAGGAGGTCCAGCCCCATTGTTACACCCCATTCTGTGTCACACAGGACGTGCACACGGGTAGCACGCAGTACAGTATCCGTATGCAAAGCAGATGCAAAATAGATGCAAAATACAGTTGGGGGCTGGGTGGCACAAAGAGCACATGGCTGCCCTGAAATCACCCTCAGGGTAGCGAGCTGTCCCAGCTATGAAAGGACCAGGAACCAGGATGGGTGGGGCACAGCGGGCTCGGCCTCCCACCCCGTGCTCAGCACGAGCCACGTCCCCGGCAGCCACGCTGATCGCCAAGTCCCGCTACCTCGGGTCCCACTGGTCTCTGTGATGCAGGGCGGGGAAGCTTGCAAATCGCATGTGGGCTTGGCCAGCTGGTTCTAGAAAAGTCCTTCCCACGGGAGGCATCAGAAGGAACCCGCAGGATGGAGGAGAAAGGCTTGCTTCTGCCTCCTGGGCGCGTCTGCGCACCTTCCGGCTTTGGGCAACCGCCCTGGCACTGCCCCTCACTGGCAGGGCAGTGCCTCTCAGCGGCAGCGGCAGATGCCAGGGGCCAGGTTTCCCCAAACCCGCAGAGGAGACTTCACACATCCCAGCGCCCGAGACGAAAGCCCCAGTGAGCGCGCCTTCGAGACTCCGGGTTTCCGTGGGGACCTTCCCTTCACGGAGCTTCAAGAACTGCGACCTCGTCCCTCTGGCACCCCAGTCCTAGAGAGAGGGGTCCTGCAGTCGCGACCCCCATCCCGCCTCGGCGTTCGCATCTCACCCTCCAATAACCTGCTCACGTTGTACGTCGTTATTGATTCCTGGTAACAAGTTCTCTCTGTTCAAATGATTGCCGTGGTTTTCATCTCCTGACTGGACCGTAAGGACCACAGCAACAGATTACCCCTCTTTCCATCTTCAACTCTCTCTCTTTCAGAGAAGAAGAGGTAATTCAAGTGAGGGGGGAAAAGAACTTAGGCCAATAAACATGAAACATGTTCAACCTCCACTTGAAACCCAAGAAACAAAAATACTAGGAGACATCAATTTCTGTCTATCAGAACGACAAAGATTAAAAAAGGCTGATAATCCCCAGCGCCGGCCACATGCACTCTCATCTGCTGTTGGTAGGAATGTAACAACCGCTATTATCATTTTATGGAGAGAAGTCCCACGGGAAGTGTCAAAAATCTTCAAAATCTGGGTCTTAAAAAAATAAGACGCTTGCAGGAACAAATGCACCTTTTTCTACTCCTTCTGGTCATACACCTAAATCCTCTGGCCATCACACGTACAAAAGAAACACAGGAAAATCTGGAGAGGGAGAAGGGTCTGGCTAGGGGCCCTGGGACCCAAAGAAAGACACGACAGGGAGTTTCCTAAGGTTTCTTTTCGCCTCCTGTTTCCTGGACTGGGGGCTCAAGGGGATGCTAAGGGGAGCCCCAAGCCCCCAGAGAAGCTGGCTTGTTCTAGCCCAAGGACCAGGCCAGACGGAAACTCTGGATGATAACAAGCCTACCCAGCCTAACACTGCGGAAAACACTGCAGCCCCACCCCCACTGGAGGGCCTGGACCCACCCCCATGTATCTGTACCAGGATGCCCTGAGCTGTCCCTCCTGGGTGGTGTCACAGAAGAATCCCATCCAGAATAGCGAGGTCTCCCCTCCTTAACTCCTGCAGCGTCCGTGAGGACCACTTCGCAGAGCACCGGCGCCACAGCGGAATTACCGGAGGCCTCGCGGAAAGCCCGATCTCCCTGCTCCAGGAATCTGTGGCAGACGCGGAACTGCACCTGCATGTCGTACTGTCCCACCTTTATACTCTGATACTGTACTGCCTTCCTATGCAAGACGTAACCTCTGGGGGAAACTCCGTGAAGGGTATGTGGGGGCGAAACTCGACGGTCTTTGCGACTTCCCGTGAATCTCGAATTATTGCTAAATAAGATGTGAAAACAAAACAGCCGTCGCAAAGGAGCACGGGAAAACTTTCCGGAGAGGATATGTCCTGTAACTCGATCGAGGTGACTGCTACAGGTTGCTACCTGTCGCCTTGGCCAAGGTCATCAACCTGAATACTTCAAGTGTGTAGACTCTACTGCATTTAAATTATACCTCACTGAAATTATTGAAAGTAATAAGCTGTTCAGACACCTAAATCTGTATCAATATCAACTAAACAGAAAAGAGAGAAAATAAAGTACTTGTTTTAATCGGAGAATACCGACTAATAAACGTAGAAGAACTCGCAGAAATACAAAATGACCATGTTGCAGCCACCAGCATGTTGACTCAGAGAAGAACCAACAACGGAAAGGAAAATGGCAAAGTAGCTCCAACCTCTCGTCTTCCCACAGAAACACTGAAAGACAAGCAGCAACTATCAGAACCAACTATGTCGGAACTCTGAAAAACAGCCAAAAGTTTACAGCAACTAAGAGGACACTGAACCAAGAAAAGGGCAATTTGAAAACAGCAGAAATGCTCGGTGGCACCTTCTTACCTGTCCCCCACCCCACCCCGCCCCGTGTTCCCAGTGCAGAACCCCGGTGTCTGGCTGCAGAGAGGGCAGACCTCACGCGTGGATCACCGTGGATGGTCTTCCCCACCTGTCTGGGGGCTGCCTGAAGGACTGATGCGAGGCACGGCATTCCCATTTCGCCGGATGCAGAACTGGGGCTGAACAGGGGGCAGGTGGTTCTGGAGAAAAGAGAACAGTGCAGACACACGACAGACCGCCCGGGAAGAAAAGCTGGGCGAGATTCTTTGAAACGTGAAGACATTTTTAAAAATCCATATACACAGGGACACCTGGCTGGCTCAGTCAGTGGACCATGTGACTCTTGATCTCAGGCCTGTAGGTGTGCACCCCGTGTTGGGTGTAGAGATAACTTTTTAAAAAAAAATCTTTAAAACCATTCATATACACAGGACATTTAGAAAGCCACGCACAGGCCTAGGGCAACACACGTGCTCCGAAAAGACTGGAGAAGGCCCTACCTAGCCCTTCACCTTGGGCTGACCTCTAGGCTCCACATAAGCCTAACTGTTGAAAGGGTGCCCCGGCACAAGCCAAACTCTCAAGACTGAGAGAGTGTCTGGATTTTTGTTTTGCTTTTATTTTCTGGTGGGTTGTCATTGTTGTTGTTATTTTAGCCCCTGGCATTAAAAGAAGTTTCTATCAAAATAGCAGCTGATATAAACTCAGCGAATGGAGATTTCAGTCACTGTACACAACAAGGAATACAGTCTTTGCAAAACTACTTCGGAAAGTCATTAAACAAGCGGACTGCTATAGCCTTTAAAAACATTTTTTTTTCCAGGGCACCTGGGTGGCTCATTCGGTTGAGCGTTCAACTTCAGGTCAGGTCATGATCTTGCAGCCTGTGAGTCTGAGCCCAGGGTGAGGCTCTGTGCTAACAGTTCACGGCCTGGAGCCAGCTTCCGATTCTGTGTAACCTTCTCTTCTGCCCCTCCCCCACTCATGCTCTGTCTCTCTCTGTCTCTCACAAATGAATAAATGTTAAAAAAAAAAAAAAAAGCTTTTTCAAAACTGCAAAACGTGGGATAAAGGAAGAATTTGATTTCCAGAGTTATAACAGAGTTACAACCCCAGTGTCCAGTGTTCAGCTACAACCACAATAAGTCAAAAGGCGTACAAAGACACAGGCTATTATAGCCCATTGAAAGGAACAAAATTAACTGATAGAAATGATCCCCAAAAAAGCCCATACGTCAGACTTCCTACATAAAAATCACTGAAGTGTATTCAAAGAGATAAAAGAAAACATGGACATATAACAAAGGAAATCAGAAAATGATACATAAACAAAATGTGAATGCCAATAAAGAGATAGAAACCATAAAGAACCAACTAAAGATCCTATAGCTCCAATGAAAATTCACAGAGGTCTGAACATGCAGAAAGAATAATCAGCAAACATTAAAATAGGGCAACAGCAAGTACTGACGCTGAGGAGCAGAAAGAAAAAAGAAAGAGGGAAAGAAAAACAGAGGCTTCAGGAGGTTGAGGCACACTGACATTTGCATGATGGGAATTTCCATGGGAGAAGAAAGAGGGAAATGAGCAGAAAGAATATCCAAAAAAATGGGGCGCCTGGGTGGCTTAGTCGGTTAAGCGTCCGACTTTCGCTTAGGTCATGATCTCGCGGTTCGTGGGTTTGGGCCCCGCGTCGGGCTCTGTGCTGACTGCCG
>NW_027532747.1:734886-741832 GCF_008692635.1 Crocuta crocuta | reverse complement strand
AAAAAAACAAAAAAACAATAAAAAAAAAAATTTTTAAAAAAAAAAAAGAATATCCAAAAAAATAATGGCTAAAACTCCCCAAATTGAATGCAAGACATAAATGTACACATCCAAAAACCTCAACAAATTTCAAGAACAAATTCAAAAATACCCACATCGAGACACATTATATCAAAACAGTAAAGAAAGAGATCTTTAAAGCAGCAAAAGAGAAGAAACTTGTTTATGTATATATTATATATGTATATTATATATGTACATATACATTATATATAACATATATAACGTATTCAAAACATTAACAGCTGATTTCTTATCAGAAACCATGAAGGCTAGAAGACAATAGGAAGACCCATTTAAAGTACTGAAAGAAAAAAAACTGTCAACCAAGAATTCCATATCCAGCAAAACTCTCCTTCAAAAATGAAGGAGAAAATTAGACCTCCCTAGACAAATAAAACCTGAACCAGTTCATTATCACTAGACTTGCACCAAAAGAAATGCTACAGGGAGTGCTTCAGGCTGTAATGAAAAGACACCTAGAGAAAAAGTTAAAGCCATATTAAAGATTTCCAGTAAAGGTAAATACACAGGCAAATATAAAAGCCAGTATTATTGTATTTTCAGTCTGTATTCCATTTTTTTATTCCCACATAATTTAAAAGACAGATGTATAAAAATAATTATAAGTTTGTTACTGGGCACATGATATATAAATATATAATTTGGGAAAACATGAACATAAAGCGGAAGACAAAGTTGTATAGAAGCAGTGTTTCTAATATTTTTCTACTTTACTAGTTTTAAGTGTACAGTTTTATTGGCATTAAATGCCTTTAAAATATTACGTGATGATCACCATATCCATCTCCAGAACTTTTTCATCATTCCAAAGAAAAGTTCTGCGTGGATTAAACAGTTAACTCCTCCTTTTCCTGTCCCCCACGCTTGGTAACCCTCTCTTCTACTTTCTGTCTCTATAAATTAGGAGCAGAGGTCTGGTGTTTTGTTGTTTTTTTTTTTTTTATGCTACTGAAGTTAAGTTGGTATCAATTCAATTCGATTGTTATAAATTTAGGATGTTAAATGTAATCTCCATGGTAACCACAAAGAAAAAGTCTAAAGAATATACACAAAAAGAAATGAGAAGGGAATCAAATTGGTTCACCATATAAAAAAATCACGTAAACACAAAAGAAGGCATTAGTGGAAAAAATGGGGGTCAGCACACTATAAAGCATATGGAAGACACACAGCAAAGAGGCAGGATTATGCTCTTCCTCATCAGTAATTACTTTAAATGTAAATGTACGCTCCAGTCAAAAGGCAGAGACTGGCAGAAGAGACGGAACCACGATCCAACTACATGCTGTCGACAAGAGACCCACTTTAAATCCAAGACACTTAGGTTGAAACTGAAAGAACAAAATAAAGGCATGACATGCAAAACAGCGAGATGGGTATAATAATGTCAGGAAGAAAGACTTTAAGTCAAAACTAGCCACAAGAAACAAAGAAGGGCATATTGATGAAAGAGTCAATTCATCGGGAAGAAATAGCAATAATAAACATACATATATCACACAGAGCCTCAAAGTATATAAAGCAAGCACTGACAGAATAAAAGAGAGAAAAATACCATTCTACAATAAAAGTCAGAGACTTCAATGCCTCGCTTTCAATAATGAATAAAACACTTAGACAGCAGATCAATAAGAAAACAGAGGACTTGAACAACACTATAAACCAATTAGACCTAACACACATACATAGAACATTCCACCATAGAGCTATGTTAAGGCCACAAAAGAAGTCTCAAGAAATTTAAAAACACTGAAATCAGAGAAAGAATCTTCTCTGACCACCATGGAATGAAGCCAGAAATCACTATGAAAAGGAAAACTTAAAAATGTACAAATATGTGGAAAATAAACAATACACTCAACCAATGGATCAAAGTAGAAAACAGAAGTTACGAAACGCCTTGATCTGGATGAAAATGAAAACAATATACCAACATGTATGGAATGCAGTGAAGGTAGTGCTTAGAGGGAAACTTATAACATAAATGCTTACATTAAACAAAGAAGAGCTATCACACATCAGTAACCTAAGATTATACTTTAAGGAATGAGAAACAGAAGAGCAAAAGCTAAACCCAAAGCTAATCGAAGGAAGGAGATGGTGAAGATTAAAAGCGAAGGAAAGCAAAACAGAGAATAGAAAATTAACAGATCATCATTTAAACCAAAAGTTGGTTCTTTGAAAAGATTTTTTTAAACGGACAAAACCTTAGCTAGACTGACAAAGAAACAAACGTGGACACAAAGAACTAAAAATGAGAAACGAAACTAGGGGATGGGGGATGACTCGACAAAAATAAAAAGGACTGCAAGAAAGTATGATCATCAATTGTATGCCCCCAAACTGGATAACCCAGAGGAAATGTACACATTTCTAGAAGCACACAAATTTCTTAAATTTACTCTAGAATAAACAGAAAAAATCAAAAGAAATAGAGATTGACTTGTAAATAGAGATTGACTCCGTAATCAAAAACCTCCCAACAAAGAAAAGCTCAGGACCAGATGGCCTCACTGGTGAATTCAACCAAACATTTAAAGCAGAGTTAATACCAATCCTTTTCAAACTCTCCCAAAGATTGCATAGGAAGAAATACTTCTTAACCCATTCAACACGGGCAGCATAACTCTGACACCAAAGCCAGATAATGACATCACAAGAGGGTAAAAAAAACGACAGGCCACAATCCCTTATGAGCAGAGAGGCAAAATCCTCAACAAAATAATAGCAAACCAGACCCAACATCATAGTATGAGGATTTTAACGTCATGATCTACTGGATTTATACCAGGAACGCAAGACCGGTTCAACATGAGAAAACCAACCAGTATAACACATCACGTCAACAGAACGAGGAGAGAAAAAAAAACACACAATCATCTCAACTAATGCAGAAAAGGCATCTGACGAAATCCAACACCTTTTCATAATAAAAACCCTCAGCAAAATAAAAATAAAACGAGACTTCCTCATCACGATAAAGGCCATGTGTGAAACACACAGTCAACACTGCAGTCAGCCAATGAAAGACTGAAAGTCTTTCTCCTACGATTCGAAACAAAATAAGAGTGCCCACTTTCACCACTGCTAGTCAAAACGGAACCGGAAGTTCTGGCCAGATCACATAGGTAAGAAAGAGAAATAGGAGGAACCCAGACTGGAACGGAAGAAAACTAGCTCTCTTTGCAGATGGCAGAGCTGCTGAGGTAGAAAATCCCAAAGAATCCACAGGAGTGCTATCAGAATAAGTGAGCTCAGCAACGTTGCAGGGCCCAACACCAACACTCAAACATCAGCTGCGTGTCTATACACCAGCGATGAGCACTCCAAAGGAAAATTAGGAAAGCAATTTCATTTACAATAGCATCTGAAAGACAAAAATGCCTCGGTATTAATTTAAGGATATGAAAGGCTTGCACACTGAAAACTAGGAAGCATTGCTGAGAGAAATTAACAACGCTTCCCAGAATGGAAAAGCACCTCATGCTTGCGGACTGGAAGCATATTCTTGACAGTACTAATAGCACTGAGTTTAATGGCATCCTTCTAAAATTCATGTCCACCCAATCTTCGGAACTTGGGACTTCCTGGGAATTAGGACAGAGTCGTAATCAGTTAAGACAAAATCATACTAGGTAAGGGTAGCTCCTCGTCCAATCTGACTGGTGTCCTTATACGAGGGAAATAAGGACACAGACGCAGAGAGAAGAATGCCATGTGAGGACGGAGGCGGCAGTTGAAGCCGCGGAGCCGCAAACGGAGGAGCACCACGGATTTCCAGCAAACACCAGAAAGTAAGAGAAAGGCACAGAACAGCCTCTCCCCTACAGCCTTCAGACCAAGCGTGGCACTGACACACCTTGATTTCTGTTTCTTTTGAGCCGTCCCAGTTCGGGGAAGTTTGTTACAGCACCCTCAGGAAACTAATAAACCACGCAGAGCAAGCTACAGATTCAACACGACCCTATCAAAACTCCCAACATCTTTTCTTTGCTGCTAATGGAAAAACCAATCCTCAAATCCATATGGAATTGCAGAGGGTGAGGCAAATCGCCAAAACAACCCTACAAAAGAAGAACACCATTGGAAGGTTTATACATACTTCATGATTTGAAAACGTAACCACAGAGCTACAGTCATCAAAACAGCGTGGTATTGGCAGAAGGAGAGACTGACAGAATAAAGATACGAGTCCAGAAAGAAACCCGTACACGCATGGCCAAGTGATTTTGGACAAAAGTACTAAGACCATTCAATGCGGAAAGAACAGTCTCTTCATCATACGGTGCTGGTACAGCACCTAACTCCTACTTAGGCCATATAAAAAAAATTCACTCAAAGTTAACCAAGGATCTAAATATAAGAGCTAAAACCATAAAATCCGTAGAAGAAAACACAGAGGTAAATCTTCTTGACCTTCTCATTGGAAAGAGACTTTTAGATACACACTAAAAGCACATGCAACAAAAGGAAAAAAAAAACAGGTAAGCCGGGCTTTGCTGAAATTAACAACTTCTCGCATCGAAGGACATTGTCAAGGAAGTGGACAGACGACCTACAGAATGGAAGAAAACATCTGCAAATCATACATCTGATAAGGAATTTGCATGCCGAACATATAAAGAACTCCTACAGCCAATAATAAAAAGACAATCCAACTGAAAAATGGGCAAGGAATCTGACATAGATATTTCTCCAAGGAAGAAACAGAAAGTGGCCAAGAAGTACATGGAGAGATACGCAACACCACTAGTCACTGGGGAAAATGCAGATCAAAACGACAGGGAGACACCACTTCACGCCTACTGGGATGGCTATGAAAACAACAACAACCAAAAAAAAAAAAAAAAGATGAAAAAGAATAAATGTTGGCAAGGACATGGGGACTCTGGGGCCCTCAGACACTGCCAGTAAGAATGCAAGATGATACAGCTGCTTGGAAAACAGTACGGTGATTCCTCAAAATACTAAAAATAGAACTGCCACATGACCCAGCGATCCCACTTCTGAGCACACACCCAAAAGAACTGAAAGCAGGAACTTGAACAAGTATTTGCACCCCCAAGCGTCTAGCAACGGCATTCGTAACAGCTAAGAGAAGCAACCCAAATGATCATGGGTAAACACGATGTCACCGGTCCCTACTGTCGAGTGTTATTTCACCTTAAAAAATAATGAAATTCTGACACATGTGACGACATGACTGAACCCTGAAGACATCGTGCCGAGTGAGGTAAGTCGGTCACAGAAAGACAAATCCTGTGTAATTCCATGTATGTGTCGTCCCCAGAGGAGCCGAATTCAAGGAGATGGGAAGCACAGGGGTAGTCAGTCTTTAGGGGGCATACAGCTTCCATCTGGAAGGATACAAATACATAGCTGTGATGGTCGCTGGTGAGTAATCTTAATGCCACTGAACTGTCCACTTAACAACAGCTAAAATGGTAAATTTTATGCTATATAGACTTCACCACAATAAAACAATGATGAAAAACCATAAAGACTGTTAAGAACAGAATGAGTAGGAAATTACTCGATGCTGGGGACCCCTGGGGGGCTCAGTCAGTTGCACATCCGACTTCGGCTCAGGTCATGATCTCACCGTTAGTGGGTTTGAGCCCCGCGTGGCATCGGACTGTGCATTGATGGTGTGGAGACTGCTTGAGACTGTCTCTCTGCACCTCCCCCACTCACGCTTTGCCTCTCTCTCAGAATAAATAAACTTGAAAAAAAAAAAAGAATCTGTTTAAAAAAACAAGAAAATTACTGGATGAAAGACTGTTTGGAAACAGGTTATTCCATTCCATCCGAAAGCATTACCTCCCAGATTGATTACTTATTAATTTCCGAGGGGAAAAGGCACGTTAACACAGAGAAATCTGGCACCCACAACCTGACCCAAGCAAACAAATCTAATGTTACCAGCGGGACAAGGTGACATCCTGTGTCTCCCGACGTGAAACCCTGAGCACGCGGCACTTACGTAATCATCTTGACCGGGACACTGAACCCGCATCCCGTCAAGGGGAAAAGATCAGATGCACGCAAGCTGAGGGGCATTTTACAAAGCCACTGGCTTGAACCCTTCCACAAGGTCAGTGTCATGGAAGACTACACAATGCCTGGGTGAGTGACTGTTCCACAGGGCATGGGACAAGGGCACTGTCCTGGATTAAACACCGGATTTTTCAGAGACAGCTCCAGGACATAGCTGAGCCCCAGGAAAGTGAATATGGCCCACACTGCGCTTAGACTCTGACTGTTCTACCGCAGCGAGGGAGGGGGCGTCCTCACTCTCAGGAGACGAGACGCACGCTGAAGCGCGGGGACAAGATGACATCGCCTGCCGGCAATGCAAGACACTTGCCAGCAGGGACCGTGGCCAGCAGAGACCCCGAGAACCCTCGGGTTTAGGGGAAATTATCTGGCACCCAAGAGAGCTGCTAGGGGAGAGTAGTAAGGCTGACCACCAGCTCCGAAAGCCCCACGGATGAGCAGCAGGCAGAGATGGGACCCCCCAGTAGAAGCGGGTTGGGAGAAGGAGACGGGCACCCTGGAGAGGTCGGGAAGGTCTAGCCACGCTGGCGAGCTGCGAGAAAGAAACAGCGGAGAATGAACATCTCAACAGAGCTCGGAAGACGACGCAGGGCCCACGGGCACGAAAGTGAAGACTGACTCAGGATGGGCGCCCACCGCTCGTCCTTTGCTGGTGAAAAGGGAAGGAGCTTAACTAACAACATGAGTACGCAGGGTAGATGGGTGGAAGGTCCTTCTGGAAGAACACATTCAGCCACCTGAGGGGGGGTGGTTCACAAGGGGGGTCTAGGCACAGTCCTTCCTGCCGAGCACCTGCTGGAGGACA
>NW_027532747.1:732131-734787 GCF_008692635.1 Crocuta crocuta | reverse complement strand
ACCCAAGGACAGCGCATCCCTCCCTGCTCAGACACAGACGTGAGCCCTGGCCTGGGAAGTGCAGCCAGGTGTTAACGAGTCGGCAAGGAACCGGCTCAACAGAGACCCAAGTCCACATGTCGAGTTAAAAGGAAAAAAGTCAAACCCCACATCCATCCCGTGAGATCCCTTTTACGGAGCCCTCCCCTGACAGGAAGCAAGCGATGACCCCCCTCCCGGGCCTACTTCCCTACGGAAGAGACGGCCAACAAGACACAGTGTAACACGCTCCGATGTGCTCTGGGAAACGAGATGGAGTTCAACACCACTGCGATTTGTAACGCCATTTACATAATTAAACATACAGACAAGTGGCTCGAGGAGGTGGATACGGCTAATGGAGTTACACAGAGCTAAAAATAGCAGACAGTTCCAGGCTGGAGGGGACACTGGGGGCGGCCCCTGCTGATGGGCACTGATGGCCACGGAGAGGCTGTCAATTCGCCAAGGGTATCTTTTCTAGTCAGCTGGGGCCTTTTAATCAAGATTCCAGAGCGCCCCATGGACACGGAGCAGCTGCTGGCGGCCTGCTTTACAGATGACAAACTTAAGGTGATCAACAGGGCCAGAGGGCTTGCAGAATTCCAGCTCCAACACTCACAGGCAACCTCGGGTCAAAAGATCCAAGGGTAGGTTTACCCAGCCCGCAGCTTGCAAACCCCCTGGGCCTTTGGATCCTCTTGAGCCTTCAGACTCGTTTTGCTCAAGCCACACGGTTTCTTCTTTCCCCTCCAGCTTCTGCCTCCTCTTTTTAACCGTGTGAACAGTCTCTGGTGTTAAAAAAATCCCCATAAAGCCCCACATCTGCGGCTGAGCAGCCCTGGGCCCACACGCCCAGCCCACAGCAGGCCGCCCAGCGAAGGGCCGGACAAGCCCACGCTATGCCCTCCCTAGCCCTCAGCACTCCCTGCTGTGCTCCGTCGCCCTTTTCCACCTGCGTCTGGGGCATCTTGGCTGTGGAAGGCATCTGTCCGGGTGGCTTTTGGTCTCAGACTTTCTTAAGACTGGCTCCGGTTTCTGGCCTGTTCCACTTGTGGTATTTATCCCAAGATACCTGCGTGCCGTGTGAGAGCAGGGTTTCCTCTTCGATCTCCAAGGAGCACCTCCCAGCTCCGGTTCGAGTCCGGGGAAGGAAGCTGTGTTCGCACACTCCGTTCTCCCAATGACCCACCCCCATCAATGAGGCGGCCCTGGCCTTCCGACGTGCAGAAGAAGCCTTCTGTGTTTGAGGCTGTCCTTTCAGAGAAATACTCTCCTCCTTCCCCTTCATCCCCTCCCCGCTACCCCTTCACCCTGGTTTCACTCATTTTAAAGATCTTCCCCTGGGCCTTCTCCATATGGGTTACATCTTTTTTCCCCGAGGCGATGTCCCCAAGCACAACTTGCGATTTTGTGAAGGAAAACATAAACATTTGTTTGATTTTGTAAGGATGCTTTCCAGTGCGGAAGCACCCAGCAAGAGGCGGACACGGGGGAAGCTGCCGTACAGGGGTCAGGGGTACAAAGCAAACACACACGTCACGTGAGCCTCGCCTTCCTGAACAAGATACACGCAGATAACCAGATGGAGACCCAACCGAGAAGTTAGGATCTGCAGAGAACCAGGGAGGCAACGGGAAGGACCCGCACACGTAGTGAGCACCTGCTGTGTGCCGCAGATGCCGCTGAGGTGCGCCACCCCCTCCCACGCTCCCCTTGACCTATGGCATCACTGCGTGGCCTCCACAGACCCACCCGCCTCACCTCCTGCAACTCTCCCCCACTCACGAGGATCAGCCTTCCCCGCCTCTCATTACTCCTCTAATCCGCCCAAGAGACCCTGCCTCAGGGCCCCCCACTTCCTGTACCCCCATCAGGAAAGCTCCCGCCCTAGATGTCCTCACGGGTCACTTCCTTACTTCTCTGCTCAAATAGCACCTCCCTATATGAAAAAAGGGGGCCCGAGGGGGCCCCCTGGGGCTGATGAAAACGTTCTGGAACTAGGTAGGGGTGACGGCCGTGCGGTAACGTGGACATTCAAAATGCCGGCAGTTCTAACACTTGAAAATGTCGTGCTCTGTGAATTTCACCTCAGCTGAGAAGAATAAAGCACAGCTACCCTGCGCGCTCTGCCCCTCGGAAAACGTGCCTTGTTTTTTTTTCCGTGACACTTACCATTTGACGTCTGATCTATTTGCTGTGCGTCTCTCTGCTGTGCGTCTACACATAACACACACACGAACAGTGAGGACCCGTTCTGCCCACGCCGCCGTCCAGGGCCGAGAACAGAGCACGGGGTACAGGAAGCACTCAACAGACCTTTGCTGACCGAACAGGCAGGTGAATGACGTCTCATCAGTGGGCATCCCCTGCGAGGCTGCTGGGTACCACGGATGAGGAAACCGAGGCCCTCCAGACCACAGGGTGGGTGTCACCGAGCGGAGGGACATGGGTTTTCAGAGGGGACGTGGTCCTGGAAAGAACTGCTGGGACACAAACCCCATCTCCTCGCTGACCCACGGCCCGCAGGTCGGGGGAGAAGCCTCTGGGGACAGAGAGGAAGAGGTTAAAGCCGCCGCCGCCCCCACTCGGGGTGCCAGGTGCTCCGGCAGCACCCCCCCCCCCGCCAGCCCCCCCG
>NW_027532747.1:729467-732002 GCF_008692635.1 Crocuta crocuta | reverse complement strand
CACCCCCCCCCCCCCCGCAGCCCTCCTGGAGACCAAGGAGAGGTGCTTCCATAATGTTCGTCTTTCTCTCCTTTCACAAAAACTATCGATTCTCAATAGTGGGCGTATTTAACAGCATCGCCCAGAGGCTCCTGCAAACTCTTATTTCCTCCCTCCACCTCCCTCCGCCCCAGATTCTAATGCGCGGTGGGGGTGGCGGTGAGGCAGAGGGCAGTGGAGAACCCCGCACCCTGCAGCACGAGCCTGGTGGTCACCCTGTGTCAGCCCCGTGTTTTGCGGCTGCGATTTTCCTCTGACTCTCCAGCATCGATACCTGGGGACCGGCTGCAGGGACGGCGGCTCCCACCCCGGCTCTGCTGGCGGGCTCTGAGCGAGGGACTGAACCTCGCCCAGCCTCCAAGTCACCTGCCAAACAGAGCTGAGACCCTTAGCAAGGGACCGTCACGGGCGCCCGAGAAATCATCCGCAGAGCACGGAGCCCAGGACCGGGCGCGAGGAGGGACTGTACTCACATGGCCGTGGCTGTGCACACACGCAGACATACTAGCACCTTGAACACCTGAGCGTTTCGTGACCCTAAGGTACAAGTAAGACTTGTTCCCATTTCATGAATTTAACAACAACAACAAATTTTAATATATTGAGTTTCTGAATAAAAGGAACGACTTTTTTAGTCTTTTTTTTTTTCTTTTAGACTAATGGAATGTTCCATTTTTTTTCAAGCCACACAAATATATCTGCATTTAATGAGACAGCTGTGCCTACCTGTCAGGCCTAAATAATCGGGCTGCCAAAAAAAAGAGCTACGGTGACTCAAATACAGATATATTGCAGAATCCCTGAGGAGCTCAGGGAAACGACCAGATTTCAAGGAACGGCGTGAAAGACACTTCCTGACGCCATGCTGCGCAGCGCAGCCTCAGAGACGACCCTCCAGCCAGTACCACCGACCCAGGGCCCAGGACACACGCCCGGGGACCTCCAGGCGCGGGCACTAGCCCTGGTCTTCACACGGGCCAGCTAAGCTCATCCGAGCCCCAGGTCCCCCGTGCAGTGCCAGGACCGAGCGAGACAGACTTTGAACTGCTCTGTTCCCAGCTCGATGAGCTATAATTGGGTCCCTCCTTCCCTCCTGAAGACAGAGCTGCCGCGCCAGCCAGGACAGACCCTGTGGAGGGCTGTGCGAAGCGTGTTCGCTCCGCTCTAGCTTCTGTTAACCCTCTCCCTCCTCACACTCTCTCCCGGCGCCTTCCTCCGCGCTGCTGCTCCCTGGACCCGGGGCCGCCGGCTATCTCTTCTCCAGGCCTTCACTCTCCGCCCACTTGAGGAGCCCCGGCTCTCTCCGCCGCCTCCCCCACCCCAGGATTTTAGAATGTGACCACTCACTCCCTCGCTGGGAAGGAGCCAGACCCAGGAAGACTGACGGCAGCCTCATCTCCTGCTCGGCCATCAGCTTCTTAATCTGGGGGCCCTTTCCAGGGACGGCCTCCAGGGCCCAAAGGCTGAAGGCGCCTACCTCCATCTCCAGGACGCCTAATTTCACCCTTACAGACAAGGTGGAGGGCGGACTCTGTGGCGGCTAACACCGAAATTCACCTGGAGGTACGCGATCCCCGAGGAGAGAGACATCAGGGCTCCTAGCAGCAGTCACACAGGCAAAAAATCAATCTCTCCTGAAAACCAATTAGGGGGAGCGCGCAGGGTTTTCACTTCGGCGCCTGAGCTGCTTGAAGGGCCTGCTTGGGCGAGAGGCGACAGGCGGGCCTCCCTTCCCAGCCTCCTCCTCCGCGAAGCCAGCACCGCCAACAACAGCTCAGCGGAGAGGGTGCCGCTGGGCGTCCTGGGACGCTGGGACACCGGCCGCAGGCCGAGTCCCGGCCTGGGAGCCGGGGGGAAGGCGTGCCGACCACGGGCCAGCGCGCCGGCAGCCCTCTGTCCACGTACCCTCCACCCCTGCACCGACCCTGCGAGGTAGGTGTTACCGTCCCCGTTGCACAGCTGGGGAAACCAGTGCCCAGCGGCACTTCACCTTGGCCACGCAAGTTGTTTAAGTAACAAAAATGAGATTTTTTTTTTTTTTTAATTTTTCTACTCCTTGCTACCTCCCTCTCGGGGCACCTCAGACTCCAAAGAACTAGAGCTGTATCTACTGCGACTGTTTTACAGGTGAACACGGAATAGGCTGCTTTCTTCATCCACCTGTAAAGCCAGACCAGGCTCACGGGGCCTCCTAGGGTGCCGCGAACTCTTCAAAGAGGCACACAGACGATTCCGGTAAGAAGCCCCCCCCACACCAACTCGTCCAGGAAGGCATACACCACCTTCAAAGCAATACTTTCCCGATAAAGGCTCAAGAGAGGCCAGCCCTGTCCTCCTCGGCCCCTCGGGGCCAGCAGCCCATCTGAGCTTCTCCAGGTGGCTCCCCTGCCCGGCCCTCGGGTGGCATGCACTTCCAGTAGGGCTCGGCATGCGCTGTCACAGCACCCCGTGCCCGCTGCTGCCCAGAGACTCGCTGGAGAGTCTCGCTGGAGAGAC
>NW_027532747.1:726259-729444 GCF_008692635.1 Crocuta crocuta | reverse complement strand
AGGCCGCCGTGAGGGTCCAGAGCGGGTGCCTGTATGCCAGAGCGAAGCTGGGGGCGGGGGGTGGCGGGGTAGTAAAAAGAACCAATTGTCGAAAAGAGGAGCAGGGAGCTTGCGGATCTGGGAGGAAAATGCCGAGGGCCGGGTAAGGCTGAGGCGGCTCAGCAAGCTCTCCTAGAAGCTGTTTCCACCCAGCCCAGTCCAGCGTTCACGCGGGCTCCACCCCGGTGTCGGAGCCGGGGCCGGGGCAGGCGTGCAGCGGGCGGGCTGCGGCGCGCTCGCTGGAAAGGCACCAGGATGCCCTGCCCCAGGCCGGGACTCCCTGCCCGCCTGCTCCTCCTCCGCCACCTTCAGGAAGGCAAAGGGACAGCAGGACCTTGGCTTCTCAGGAAAAAACTAGCCAGAAGAGTCTGTCTAGATGCCAACTGGGGGTTCCTCAAACCCAACAAGCTGTCTGCCAGGGGAAGTTCAAGTCACCACTAGGTTAGCTCATTTCTCTGAGTCCCTTCCTCTCCAGGCCTTGAAAAATCTCCTCGGCTGCCAAACCCGGGGCCGTCCACCCACCCACAGCAAAGTCAGAATCTGCTTGTTTTGCAAAAGGGAGCCAAGGAGAAGGCGCATGGGTGCCACCAGCTCCCGCGAAACAAGTCTCCCCGCCCACCTGCCCGCCAGGGAGGGAGACCACAGACGCGACTCCTACTTTGGCCTTGACCTCGGGTACTTGGCGAGGAAAGGCAGTAGGGCTTCCCAGCTCTGGGAACAAAGGAACGGCTGGTTGGGGAGTGAATGCCCAGGCCCCACGCGGCCCAGCAGAAAACCCCAACACTTCTCCTTCCTCCTCGAAGCCCAACTCTGCCGCCCCTACATGTTTCTGGACCCAAGCCAAGCCATCAGCCACCTTCTGGAAGAGGAGCGGAACGCTGCGGGAGGGGAGGGGGCACGCCCTCCCCCCCCAGCAGCCGCATCCGGGGACGTGCACCAGCCCCAGAGCAGCCATCACAAAAGGAGGCCCCAGGGGACCACGGAGGCAAACACCTGGGCCCCCAACAGAAGGTGAAGGGGCAGTGGGAGATCCAACCCAAAGTAAGAGGCCTTTCCAGCCCTCCCCGCCTGGGAGGCCGGCTCTCAGCCCTGGGTCCTCCAGGCAGACGAGTGGCCCAGGACTGCCACCTAGTGGCCCCCACACGCAGGACAGGGAGGGATTCCAGGACCAGCCAGCCTCCACTTCATTCACAAAGCACAGCGGGATTCTGGCCGTGGTAACAACCAGTATCATTCCCGCGGGATCTGTCACAGGATCAGCGGGCAGGAGGGAGTCGGCTGGGTTCCTCTCAGAGCCTGGCCTCCTTCCCACCCTCCCAGAGCCCAGAGCCTGCCCCGCTGAGCGCAGCAAACGAGACAGGGACACAGCAGGAGGCTGGCCCCCACCCCAAACACTAGGGCTCCGAGCTCTAGCCTTTACCCTAAGACCCCGGTCCGAAACCTGATGTGAACTCCTTAGAACAGAAAATCCTTTATGTGGCCATCAAATGAGTGTCACTGCCCATCACAAGTGTCCCCGAGCGGAGCGGGCCTGCTACCCCGTCTGGAGCTGCGAGAGGCCGGGGGCAGCCGCGCTGGGCGGACAGTACCCAGTCCGGCTGCGCATCGAGCCCCCCGTCTAAGCACCTTCCCTCCGTTATCTCCAGAAGCCTCCAGGCTTCTGAGAACCAAGCCCAGCCATCGTCCCCACTCACAGAAGGGGCAGCAGGGAGATGAAGTGACATTACCGAGGAACACAGCCGGGACGCAGGGGTTGATGTCTGGTCACCCGGCTCCTCAACCCGGACGACGCTGCTGCCGCCAGCCCAGCTGCGGGACACAACCAAACCTGGAACATTCTCAGCCTACAGTCCTAAAGCTTTGGTCTAACCGGCCAGAGCCCAGCAAGGAGCAAACCCCCGGCCCTCCAGGGGAGCGGAGGCAAGGATTCAGTTAGCGCAACACAGGCATGTTCTTAAAGAGAAAAGCAACTGTGTTCAAAGAAGCGCCCTCAGAGGCCAGGAGGGACACACCGGCCCCACGAGGCCCTGCGAGGCCAGACGGAAGATAACACACGTTCCCGTCCTCCAGCGCGGAAGGCCACTCCAGGGAGCACCGGAGGGCAAGAAAGACGAGAAGGCACGCCTTCTCCCAGCCTTCCAGAGCCTCTGCAGGTCAAGAAGGTCACGCTGGGGTCAGCACAGAGCAGCAACCGCCCCGGGTCGGCCGCGCCTTCCCGAGGAGGGCAAGGGCCAGGCCTGTGACACGGCCAGGACACAGTCCCTGGAGGAATTTCACAGCTTCCTCATTAGCGTGAGAGAGCTGCCTGCCCACTTGTCGGAAGAACTTTCCGGTTATGGCGACAGATGGGGCAGTGCTCACAGGCTGGCTCTAACTGGGAGTAGCAAAGCCACCGCAGAGGGAATTAGCCCTGAAGGTGGGTGGGTCTGCTCACTCTGGAAGGTTTGGGAAGAAGGCGAGGGGTACCGACCCCGAGGCCTCCCGTCCCGGGGGGCCACGCTCAGGCAGGGCCACACCCTCCAGTGAGCCTGCGGCAACAGCAGCCAGGCTCGTTTGGACTGGACCTCAGGCCTCCTCCTCATCTCGATCCACCTTCTGGAAGGGAGTCCCCGGCCCCAAAGGACTTCTCTCTGACTCCATCTGATCTGCTGGAAAATACCGGCCCCCTGTGAGGTCTGGCCAGGGCCCAGCTGTGGACAGATGGCGGGGAGGAGCCGCGTGGCTTGCCGCATGCAGCCCGATGGGCCATCTTCACAACAGAGACACACATCTGAATCCTCAGCGGAAGCCCCTCAGGCCAGCCACCTGCAGGCCAGCTGACCACAGGGAAGGACAAGGCAGCAACAACTCAACTCCGACGTAGCATCTCCCCTTGCTCCTTGGAAACACCTCCCGAGGTTATTTCTAGGCAGAGCTGACAGCACTGTACATTCTGTGCGGCCCTTTACTGCTACGCATGGACCACCGAGCAGTTATCGCCAGTACAAAATATTTCGCAAACAACTGAATGAAGCACAGGTTTGGGAAACAGACTCTTTCTGTTCTGGACACTCTCAGTTGGAGGTACCTGACAGCACCGAGAGGGATGTTCAACCAGCACCCAGAAAGGCCAAGCCCAAAACAGAGATCAGGCCCAAGGTAGACCC
>NW_027532747.1:724283-726160 GCF_008692635.1 Crocuta crocuta | reverse complement strand
GGTGCCGCCGGGGGGGGGGGAGTGTCTCTGAGAAAGAATGAGGAGGCAACAGACAACCGTGGCAGATCTGCAAATGCCCCCCAACATCCATTCTCCCCTCTCCCCAGGCAGCGGCATTTGGGCCGGGCTCCCAGCCAGACTACATTTCCCAGGCACCCGGCAGCCAGGTGCGGCCATCAGGTATGTCCAGAAAGAGCATCAAGGTCTTGCCCTTCAATGACTGAGTGGGTGTGTGCCCTCATGGCCCCTGCACTTTCCCACGGGCTGGGACCCACGAGAACCAGAGCAACCGTCTTGAACTTGAACCCACAGGGGCTGAGGCTGGCAGAGCCCCCACCAGCCCTGGGCTCCCCATGCACCCCTAGACAGGAAAGAGGAATACGAGTATTGGGGAGCCTCCTCATTACAGCAGCTCAGTCTCTGCCCTGACCCGAGGACCGTCTGCGACAGCGCATCCATTTGCGAAGGGGCAGACGCAGGGGGTCCAGAGAGCACTCATCCCCACCCCGCTAGGCATCCCCAAGTAGGCAAAGGGCACCACACACCAGAATTCCGAGAAATCATGCCTGGCACTTCCTTCTCCCTCCGCCCACATACCCCCAACTGCCAATGCTTTCTCTGTGCAATTCTTCCCACCCACTGGGTCACTGTCCTTTGTCTGGGTCGCTATGACCTCTCCCGGGACTCCGGGGCAGCTTCCCATGGATCTCCCACCACTCTGGGCCACCCTGCACAGAACAGCTGTGAGAACCTTCCACAGGCTCCCTCCTGCCTCTGACCTGCACCTCCTACCATGCCTACCAGACCCTATGCCATCCACCCCCACCTCCGTGCTCCTCTGCCTCACTGAGCCCCCTCTTATCCACGACCCTTGGCCACGCACCTCTCTGACCACAGCATCTTCCTCCCTGTCCTTATTTTAATTCCTATCATTCTTCTAGGCCTTGGCACAAACGTCTGTTGCTCAGAGAAGCCTCTGCAGACCTCCATGTAAATGAGGTCCTTACTGTTTCTCTCTCTCCACACACCTTGTTCTTTAAAGGCACCACACTTCTCTCCATTTGTAATGCAATGAGTAGTTCCTTGTTTTTAATGTCTTTCTCTCCAACTGCACCACGGGCTCCAGCAAGGCTCAGAGGCTGTCACGTCTGGTACCCAACCCAGTACTGGCCATGGCGCCCCTCGGTGACCGCGTGCTCTGCAGATGGGCGGAGCTCGGAAAAGGGAGGCACAAAGGTTACCAGAAGTCAGGGGGGGAGGGCTCTTTAGTGTCCAAAGCCCCGGGGAGCAAACATGAACAAAGTCATCAGATTTCTTGGAAAAAAAGACATACTAATTTCTGAGAACAAAGCGTTAAGCAAAGTGAAGACCAAATTGTAATGAGTTGGAGAAGTGAGATTACGATTTTACTGCTGATTTCAAAATAAGATGCTAAAGGAAAGGGAGAGCACGGCTGCACCCTGAGAGCTGCTGGAGGAGGGGGCGGGTTTCAGACAAGGAGGAGCAGAGCACGGGGAGCAGGCGCGGGAAGTCACCAGGGCAGTCTCCACGGGGACGAGAGGGCCAGGCCCAGGCTGCAGCAGGTACGGCGCCTTGTCCGAGGACAGGGAAGAGAGGCTGGCAAGGCAGGGGCAGAGAAAGCCGGGCCAGGCTGAACACGTGAGTATGGACAGAGCCCAGGGCAGGCGCGGTGCAGAATGCCGCACCCGGAAAAGGCGGAGGGGTTAGGCCGGCAGCAGTGACGGGTTGGCGTGTGACTTCCCGGGGCGGTCCTCCGGAGCCCAGGCTCAGAGAAGCAGGTGGACAGGGGCACCACCGCTGGAGGCTGGCAAAGAGGGCGTGGAGACGGACACAGGACAGGGGGGGGGGGGGGGGGG
>NW_027532747.1:723433-724230 GCF_008692635.1 Crocuta crocuta | reverse complement strand
GCGCGGCGGGGGGGGGCGGGGGGGGGGGGGGGTCTGGCTGTGGGCCGCTGTGAGTTCCGGCGCTGCAGGGCAGGGAGATGTCTGGGCCGGCGACGCGGGTGACGACAAGGGCCAGAGAAAGCCGAGACTGCGTTAGGGGGGAGGGGGGAGGGGAGCGTTAGGAAGCAGGTGTCTGACGGAGGACATGCGGAGAGAACGACAGCCACGGCAGAAGGGACAGACACACCACCCAGAAACCGATGCAAGGACCGCCTTCCGGCCCTCGGCGTAAGGAGACGCTGAGGTCTGTTTCCGCCGTGGACCCGCCACAGCGCACATCTTCCTCGACGCCAAAACATGATCTCATCTAAAACCCGCACCGAGCCTCTGGGGCGCCGCGCTGTCCCCCCACCGCCACAGCTGGGGAACGGAAGGTGTGCAGAGCAATCCCACACGGCACGCAGGCCAGAGCCTCGCGCACAACACCTATGGGACCGCCGCCATGACAGGCCAGCCCTGGCCACGTGGAGACCCAGGCTTCCGAGTGAGTCTTCCTTCTCCTGGACTTCAGATGCCAATCAGGAAAACCGGGGCATTGCCAGCAGCTCTTGAGAAAAAACAAGGAGAGGAGCTACAGGTGGGGGGAAGCGACTGCTAAGTGCTCAGAGGAGAAGTCAGGGGCCGCGACGGCCCCTTGCGGCCATAAAGGGGCTTCCCCTTGAACTCCGGCCAGAGCGGGGAACTCGGACCCAACAACCCCGACTGCAGTGAAGCCTCCCCGGTTACCACCCTCCACCCCCCCACCACCACCCAGGCCC
>NW_027532747.1:717299-723366 GCF_008692635.1 Crocuta crocuta | reverse complement strand
TGCAGGCAGAGCCCTGCTCAAGCAGCAGTAGATTAAATGAGAAATCCCAAGGCGGCAAAGCCCACTCCTCCGGAGCAAAGATTAAGGAAGCAGCGCAGAGAATCAAGAAGGGGAAATGAGAATAAAGGAAGAAAGAAAACCTGCCACATACCCAGCTGCTGAGAGTTAACAGACTCACTCATTTCTCATCAAAAACCTCTTCGGGAGAGGTTAAGCACACAATAGGCTCTCGAAGGCGCCGGCCGGTGGCTGCTTGGCATTCCACCCGCGTGCCCGGGCAATGTATTTCCATTAATGTCCAGCGCGTGTCAGCGCGAAGATAAGGTGCCGACATCGTGTCCGACCAGCCGCCTAGAGAATGGGCCCCGTGTTCCGCATTGTCTGCCCCTCGGGCCGCGAGCAGCGGGGCTCCGGGCTGATGCTGCCCCGGGTCTCCAGCTCCCTCCCGCGGCAGCGACAGGGTGCGGGGCGGCGGCCTCGCGACGGGAGCACCAACCTCCGCGCGCGCAGACCGGCGTCCAGGGAGCGCCACGTGCGCTGGGAAGGGCGCGGGAGTGGCCAGGGCGCGGAGGGGCGGCCCTGCGGGGGACAGGGGGCNCGTGGGTGCCCAGGGGAGCTGCCGCAGGGGAGCCCGGGCCACCCAGAAACCCTCCAGTCCCGGGCTGCTCTCGAAGAAAGGCGGGGAGGGAGGCCTCGGGTCAGCGACGCCCAGTCCGGTGACAGGGAGCGGGAAAGTCAGCGCCCAGCAGCGGCCGACCCCTGCCTTTGGGAGCACCCCGTCTCATCTCCACCACGCGTCGGTCCCCACCTGGGCCCCTCACGAGCACATCTGTCCCTGCCAGACTTCTCCCCTCCTGCACCCGGGGAGCTGGGCATGACCGGAGCGCCGGCTTCCACCACGAAGACGCTGAGGCGCCCTTACAGTCCTGGCTCCTTGCCATCTGACCCGCGGGGAAACTGAGGCCGGTGCAGGTTGTGGAAGGGGCCCAAGGTCAGAGAGAGAGCACGTGGCGAATCTGCGTCCAGGTCTAACTGGTGCAGACGGACGGCTCCTTCCACGCTGCCACGCTGCAGGAGCTGCCGCTTGGCCCCCGCCAGCATTCAGCCCCTTCTTGAAAAACAAAGCTGATTTTGGGGGGCAGTCAGGTACCCAGCTAAAATTACTATCTCAGCTTCTCTTTGAGCCAGAGGCGGCCCGGTGACACACTTGTGCTGGTGAGAGTCCTTGGAGAGGGTGTCCCTCCTATAGAAAACTTCACTAGGAAAAGGCTTTTGGGCCTTCCCTTTTCCTGCCTGGAGAACGGATGTGATGTCTGGAGGCACAGTAGCCATCCTGAGGCCATGAGGAAAGCTGCAGCGACAATGGTGGCTCAAAAGGAAAGGAGGTCAACGCACTCCCGATGCACTGAGCTGCGGCACCTGCCTGGGCAATCGGCCCCCAGACTTCTTAACACCACCCCACTGTTGAAGCCACTGCCCCCTGGGCTTCTGTTACAGCCCAAACTGCTCCCTACTGCCACAGCTGCTGCTCTATGCAAGAGCACACATCTTACAGCAGACACAGGAGCCGGGGAGCTCGCTCAGCCACTGTGTGGACACAGAGGTCAGGGGCAAACATCTGAGACTTTTCTCCCGTCCCACTCGTTGATGTCTGTCAGCCAAATAACCCCTCTGCCACTCTCTGCCCGGCCAGTGGCCAGCAGGGGCGCCCACCCACGGGGGCAAACCCAATCTGCTTAACTGACAAAGCGAAAACATTTTCTCAGAGAAAGGGAAAGGCAGAATGGGGGCTCCCCAAAGACTGTGTGAATCAACCAACCACGTAAACAGACTGGAAATAAACCGCGGCCCTCCCCTCTGCACAGCGCTGCTGGCGGCCAAGAGGCTCGCACAGAAGTCGGCAGGCGCCGCCTGATCCNGTCCACGCGAGCAGGACGGAAAAGGAAAACACACTACTGTCAAGGTCAGTTAGTGCCGTGGGGCTGGCCCCACTCGATCCACAGGGCGGAGCGAGTGGCGGGGGTGGCGGCCCCGCTTCGAGAAGCTGAGGGGCGGCGGGGGTGAGGAGCGGCACAAACAGCAGGTGCCGCTAGCGAGCACCCCTGCCCCCGCCCCCCGCGGCCTGCGCCCTCCCAGAGCCCGGCACCGCCAGCACGCGCCACCCACCTCCCGCCCGCCCTCTGCAGGCCTCCCTACGAGTTCAGGCCCGTCCACAGAGCGCAAGGCCTGCTCAAAACACCACACTCTCGGCCAGGCCCTGGGCTTCTCACAAGACACAGAGTGGTCGGTCAGTACGGGGTCTCCCCGCCGTGACACCTGTCGGGCCACCCCACCCCACCCCTGCTGCTGGGTTTTTCCGCGGTCCGATCCCTCGGGACCACCGGGTACACAGAGGCCGAGAAGCCTGGCTGAGGCTGGCGGCAGAGGCCCTCAAGAGGCTTACGAGAAGCCTCTCTCACAGTCCTCTCCAGCCCCAGCTGTCAGCCTCTTTAGCTCTTCCCTGGTGCTAAGAGACATTTTTGGAGACATGCGATCTGCTAATTAGAAGCAATGACGCCGGGAAGGGAAATGCAATCAGCCATTTGCCTAACAAAGTTAGCAGCTAATGAGGAGCCCCAGCTCTGTCAGCACACAGCAGAGGTCACCTGAGCCACGCGCCGGAGCCAGGAAGGGAGAACTGAAGGCATCTGCAGATCCGTGCGGCGCCGCAGGGAAAGAAGCTGCCCAAAATCCTAATCAGCCCGGGCCGTGAAACCCACTCGGAATCCCAGCTTCTTAAGTAAGAGGGCTAAACGCACAGCTTTCACTGCCCCGACGTGTGGGGGTCTCCTTCCCACGGGAGGGAATTCTGGAACGGATTCTGAAATCGCCGCGCTGTCGTCGGAGAAGTCCACAGAGCACCGGCGTTCTCCAAAGAGTCGTCCGCGCATCTCCCACGTCCCCCCGGGGTCAAACAGCGAGAGGGGCTGCCCATGGTCTCCTTGCTCACCTGGCATCACCCTGGGGGCCTCGTCCACACAAGTCCCTCTGGCACCCTCAGCCTCACCTCATCACACGTGCCCTCGCCCTAGTCTCCCCCTCCTCGCTGCCCGGACAGCCGCCATCTTCCCGGTGGGCAGGACTTTCCCACCCCAAGGTCACCGGCGCAACGCACCTATTGAGGTGGATGGGAAACGAGCCTAACGAGCTTTCCAGGGGCAACGCCAGGAGCTCAGGCCTCAGATCTACTGGGCTCGCGGTCGGCCGGGTCCCAGTGACCTGAGAGCGACCAGCCCGCAGTCGCCCTGCCATGCACCACGCACAGGCCGGCTGGTGCGTCTAAACGCCCCGCGAAGGCCTCTTTCTGTCTTGCCACACGGCTCAAGCACCACACAGGAAACAAGGGAGGTTCTGCGAGGATCTCAGAGCGGAGCTCTCATGGCCGGTCCGCGTGGCCGCTGGGAGCCTGCCATCACTCCCGTCCGAAGCCATCAGTGCCGGCTCTGGCAGCTCCTTCCTACCCCCTGGCCCCCGAAATGCCAAGCCCAGGTCGGCTGCCCCTTCCCAGGGCACGGTGCCAGCACAGAGGCAGCTCCGCCTCCTAGCCATGCTCAGCGAAGAGCCCCTGCTCTCCTGTGAGGCCAAGAAGTCTGACAAAGGCATCCGCGTGGGCGGGGAGCCGCATCGGGGATGGGGGCTACCCGTCAGCTGGCGCACCTGTCAGACCACAGCCCTGCCCTCGAGCACCGCGGGGGGCCACGTCACCCGGGGGGACACCGCACGTCACTCAGGGGCCCCAAGGGCCAAAGGAGCAGAGCCGCCGAGGGTACCCGGCTCCCAACCTCGGTCCAGGAGCCAGCGCTGGGCCTACGGCACCGGCATCGGGCAGAGGCTGTCCAGGATACAGGTTCCAGGGCCACAGAAACGAGGAGTCTGATCCGGTCGTTTCTGGCCCGTGTGTTTTTGCCAGCTTCCCAGGTGACCCCGACACACGGCAGGATGGACAAAGAGCAGAGCGGCGCAGGCCAACAGCTGCCAGCAGCGACGCTGAGCCGGAGGGCCCGCGTTCCGTGCCACACAGGCATCTGCCCGAAAACAAGGTGCTGCTGTGAGCCCACCCACCCCCACGACTCCAGCACGTCTCTGCAGAGGGCCGGTCAGAGGCCTGCAGGG
Source organism: Crocuta crocuta (assembly GCF_008692635.1). Classification (NCBI taxonomy): domain Eukaryota; kingdom Metazoa; phylum Chordata; class Mammalia; order Carnivora; family Hyaenidae; genus Crocuta; species Crocuta crocuta. Next base: position 719,214 of record NW_027532747.1, on the reverse strand, counting down.
CTGATCTGTCCTGGGACTCAGTTCACATCGACCCCGGGTCACGAGTCCATGGATGGAAATGGAGAAGGGAAGGCAGAAGTTTGCCAACGATGCACAACTCTGGGTGCTCCTCTTCCACCTCAGGAAGGAAACAGCACGGACGGGTGACGGGCCACTTGGGCACAGCTCTGTCCCGTTCACTAGCCTAGAACGACGTGCCTCCCTCCTGGAGGAGTGCCAGGCATCTCCCACCAGCGGCTCCACCGGCCGATGCTCACAACCACCCACCAGCATGGTGACCCAGCCCTGATGCCCTGGGGGCCAGGCTCTCAGTCCCCAGCTGGTTTTAGGCCCTCCCCCACCCCGCTTTGAACACAATACAGCCAAAACTATGGCTGGACCGGTTTCCATACAAGCCTGTCCGTAGTCTTCCTGTGTCTAAAAACTATCCTACCTTATGGCCACAAGGACAGGCAGTTTTCACTTTGACCTTAATCAGGAAAGTGGGACCCCAAGAAGCCTCGGTACCCCTTCTAAATAATTATTCCGATTCTCTAGGATACGGAATGCACCCGCCTTTGCTGAGTAAACGTGGCTGTGAAGGGGGCATGGCTGTGGCCAGCTGCGTGAATGTCCTTCATATCCTGGGGACGCCCGCTGCCCCATGGAAGGACGCACACAGCAGTAGCCATATGGGCCCAGATGCTGAGAGAGGGAGCAAAATCAGTCATATTACTCTGCCCTTTTCATTTTCCTTGGGGTGTGAAGTGTGCTTCGAAGTGATGACGACCAGGGCTCAGTCAGTCAAGCGTCTGACTCTTGATTCGGCTCAGGTCACGACCTCACAGTCATGGGATGGAGCCCTGCATCTGGCCAAGTATGGAGCCTGCTTAGGATTCTCTCTCTCCTTCTCCCTCTCTGCTCCTCCCCAGCTCACGCTCGCTCGCTCGCTCTCAAAAATAGACTTTTGAAAAATAAAAATATGAAATGGTGACAACCGAAGGGAAGAGTGAAATAAACGTGGCCTGAGTAATGAGTCTCTTCCTCCTTATGTGTATTGTTTCAAAGTCCTGGGGACAGGGCGGGAAAAGGGACTGAAATACCCTCCGTGGACCCGCGAGGCACAGGACACCTGAACACCCAGCGGAAGATGGACAGAAGCCCACGGAGCTCCAGGCCCTACACCAAGCACCACCAGCAGCCGCCTGCCACCGGAGAAGGCGCGAGCAGGGGGCACGACAAGCAGGGCCTCCCAGAGTCTGGCCGGAGAGCAGGACAGCTCCGACGCACCCCGTGTCGCCCGGATCCCAGGTTCGGGTCCTACCCTCGCAGAGTCTGAGGGCAAAGCAACAGCAGAGCCCACACCTGCTTAAATACAGACTCGACTTACCCAGCCGCCCATGCTGACGGCCTGTCAAAAGAAGAAGAAGAGTGGCCAGTTCTGGGCATAAACCCTGTTTTCCTCAGGCTCTGCTGTTCTCTGCGTGATGTCCAGGATCGATAAAAAATGACAAGGCACATAAAGCTGTAGGAAAATGGGACCCGTTATCAAGAGAGGAGATAATCAACGGAACCAAACCCAGAGAAAACCCGGATGTCGAGTTACCAGAAACTTGAGACAATTATGAGAAACAGGTGTAGAGGACCCGCAGGCAAGGTGGACACCCTGTGTAAATGGCGGGGAGCTTCGGCAGAGAAACGGACACTCTAAAAACTGCCAGACATAAACAGAATCAGAAGGGAACGTAAAAGTTCACAACTCTTCCCATAGAGCCCACTGCATGGTTTCCAGAAGAGTCCTCACTTTACCAATCAGAAGCCTGAAGCTATCAGGCGCCACTGTGCTGGGCAACTTCTCACAGGATCAGTAACCTCTGAGGAACAAGGGTCGCCATCCGCACCCCTGCGCCCCCCCCCCCCCCCACCCCGCCCCTGC
>NW_027532747.1:672094-716981 GCF_008692635.1 Crocuta crocuta | reverse complement strand
GGTGACTCCAAGAGACTCAAAATACTAGTGTTTGGAGCCGCACCGTCGAGGCGGGGGGGGCAGGGGGGAGAGGCGGCCAACTACAGCTCGCCAGACAAGTCCAACCTGCCACCGCTCTTGGCGTGGCCTCTGAGCTCAGAATGGCTCTCGTTTTTTGTTTTTGTACATTTTTTTAGAGCTGTAAAAACAACAACGAAGAATATGTGACCGGGACCATACACAGCCTGCAAAATCTATTACTGTCCGGCTCTATACGGAGAAAGTTTGTCAGCCCCTGATCTAATCTAGAAAAGAAAAAGAAACAACCAGCAAGGTTTAGGGAAGCGAGGAAGAGGCTACGGATGACATGCTCATTTTTTTTTTCTTTTCAGATGATGGCTTTTATCAGGCATCTAGGTGTTGACACACAGATGTCCACAGGAATTCAAGATCCCTATCTGTAGCTCAAGTTAGAGGAAGCCTCAGGACGAGGCCACAAGAGTCCAGGGTCACAGAGTTCTAGAACAGCCACCCTCTCAGCCACACTATCAGGTGGAGCTGCCTGACCCCGGCCTGAGTCACCTGTCTGCCCACTGCCCTTCCCCACTCAAGTTAAACCCAGAGTTTACCCAAAATCTGTATGTCTCTGATAAGAAGTCAGGTAAACTAGTTGACCCCAAGATTACCATGATATTGGAAGGCTGTTTTGTTGTGTGAGGCTTTGTTTCGTTGTTTGTTAAAAGGGGAGACGTGTGAGCTGCTATGCAGAGAAGGCCGACCTGAGGCCTCCAGGAGCCGAGCAAGGTCGGCTGCACACACGTCTCGGAGGCAGGCGGCACTGCCTGCACCCCTCAACCCCCTGAGCTCTGCCATTCCCTGCCCATCCTTGCGCATCGAGAATTCGCTGGGCACCACTGAGGAGACGGGAACGATCACGCCACAGACCCCATCCTCCAGGAGCCGATAAGCCGAGGGGCGAGACTGGCAAAATGCAGGAGGGGAGAAATGCGGAGAAGGGAGTAGCTGTAACAAAACCAAAATACGTCTTCCGTGTCACTCGGGAGTTCAGAAACCGGCAAGTCAAAACCCTCCAAATCCGACTTCTTCCTCAAATCCCGACTGCAGATCTCAGAGCCCTAATGTGGCAGCTTCTGAGGGAGTTTGAACACTGAAGAGATTTCCCCCCCACACCCCAGTAAACCGGAAATCAGAGCAGGACAGCCATTCCTGGGTGAGTCCTCAGGCGGGCACGTCCGGGTGGAGAAGCCCTCGCTTACGGCATCTGTCCAGGGGAGGAAGGGTCTGGTCCCACCTTCTCCATCCGCCATTTCACACCTTTCCCCATGTGCACCGTCCGGTGGAAGAAAAGCTCTCTCCTTGTGCGTCTCTTTTGAGGAGTAAGAAAACCCTCTCCGGAAGGTCACCATCAGACCCGCAGAATTTCACGCCAGGCCCACACCTGCCCGCCACACCCTCCTCGCCAAGACTGCGCCGTGTCCCCACCCCCCCGGGATTCCACTAGCAGCGTCCTTCATGAGCAAGTCTTCAAGATCCAGCCGTGGGAGGCCTCCCCTCAGAAGACCCAACCCGCCGGGCAGAGAAGCCGTGGCTGCCACCTGTTTCCTCTCCTAGTGCCTTCCTGTCCCCTTGGTTGGATCTGTAGCACCATCCAGTCGTTTCTGAGAACACTCACCTCTGCTAACGAACGCGGCTTCTCAAGATCAGAGGCTGCTTCTCATTTATTTCCATTTATCGAGAAATGAACCCAGGGCCTAACGTAACAGGCACACAGAGAGTATCGATAGAAACTAATGAGAGAATCGCTCACCAAACGAGAAATTTAATGAAATGAAAGTTTTTGCTTCCTGTCAGATACACTGCGATCCCATACCTAATAACGTGTCAGGAATCCAACAGGCAAGGTCATGAACCTCAACCTCCCCTACAGTAGACTCAGCCCAAGAAAGTGCTCTGTCCTTTCTGACTTCTCTCTAGAACGGCTGGGGCTGCAGACGTGCTCCCCGAAGTCAAAGGGACAGCATACCTCACGCACACAGGCTGCAAGGACCCCCGGGCCTTCACCCCGACTATATCTGGGACTCTACCAGGCTTCAAGTGGCAGAAAACATGCAGAGACATAGTCCAAAACAGCCCACTACTGCACTAGACAGGAAATGGGAACCCTCTTGTCATCAGACGTAGGTCATAAAAATTATTATCTTTTCTCATCATTAGTTTTATGAACTTTTCCCAATAATGAGCTGAATTATTCCCTCATGCAGAAGATTAAAAATCAATATTGTAAAAGTCAGAGGCAGAAGAGAGGGCAGGGGAGTGAACTAAATGTCAAACTGAACTCGGCGCGCTAGGAAAAAAAGTCCTCCCGACAAGTGTGCAGGTTCAGCGGCGCAGGCCTGAGGACGCTGGCCAGAGAGAGAGAGCACAAGGAGAAGCCGGAGGCCAGCTCTCACCGCCGGAGGCCACAGCACCCCTGCCTCGGGGTCCAACCTGGCCCGAGGCTCGGAGGATGCGCAGTGACCAAACCCTCGAGCCTTACACGCTCTGACCGCCAGGCTCCTTCAATCCACACACGTGCAAGACTTGGATGAGGAAAAGAACATTCTCTCTGCTTCTGTTCAGGTTCTTCTTTCTCTTTTTATTTAAATATTCTAAAGTACGAATACAGTTTTGAAATTATCTCCACTAGAGGCGCCGGGGGAGGCGGGGGGAGACTCAGGCAGTTAAGCATCTGACTCTTGATTTCAGCTCGGGTCATGATCTTGCGGTTGGTGAGTTCGAGGCCCACATCAGGCTCCGCGGTGCCGGTGTGGAGCCTGCCTGGGATTCCCTCTCTCTGCCTCCCTCTCTGTCCCTCCTCCTACCCCGCTCACACACGTGCTCACTCTCTCTCTCTCAAAATAAATCAACTTTTTAAAAAAGAAATGATCCACTTAAAGTCCCTGCCAACCAGAGCCACCCAAATGGATGTGACGGCTGTGGCATGGCTCGGTGCCGAGGTGAGTGCCTTATGCCCCCGCGGACGTACAGCTTCCCTTCACCTCTGTTCGCACTGAGGACTGACTGGTTGAAGCCTTCAAAACCACATCCGTGTGTCCCTCTGCATCGGCCACAGCACCAAGCCGCACAAACCTACGCCAGCTAACTCCAGCAAAGGGGAGCTGACCGCAGGTACCCGGCAGACGATTCGGCCCTGAAGAAGGCAGGAGAGCGGGACAGAAAGCGGCGGGCACGGTGGAGGTCCAGGCGACAGCAAGACAGCTGCCCTGGATGAAGGTCGTCTGAGCGGGCCTCACTCAGCTGCAGGGAGCAGTCCCGCCCTGGCCACCTCACTGCCTCAAAAAACGCCAACCCCCAGAGAGAGTCTGTCCGTCCACCCTCGGGCCCTGGCTAGCCCGAGGGAAAGGGACAGAAGAGCTGGCGTCCGTTCGGGAACCTGGGCCCTGGAGTTGCACGCCCACTGACACAACACACACCAGGAGGCCGGTAAATTCCCAAAAGGAAACAGGGCACTACCTGTACGGAGAGGGGGAGGCCGGCAGTCAAAAAACGGCAACATCCACAAAAGTCATTAATCACCATTTTCAAAACGAAGGAAGCCACCTGCCTCACTATTCCCGAAGAACTCAGGTTCAGAAGAGCGGTCTCCATGCAGAAATGGTGGGGAGGCAGGGGGGAGAATCAAATAGAGACACGCCTTCTTTATGCTAACGTTACCCTTCATCAGGAAAGAAAACCCACATGCCCACGGTGAAGGTCACTTAAGCCTCTTCCCGCTCGCTCGGCCAAGGACAGCGTTGAGGAGGCAGGGCCCGGCCTTCTTCACAGGTGGAAGGAGGGCAGCTGTGACTTGCCTCTCCTTGCAATTAACACGTTCCAGGTGAGAATGAAGCCAGGTGAGAATGAAGCGCTACCACAGGTGCAGGCGGCAACTTTCCATGCTAGGTGACTGTCCCAGGGGCCACCTTTGTTGGCTGAAGTGTACTGATTAACCCTTCGTGGCCAGGGTCCTTTCAGCTTGGCTGTGAGCTCCCTGCGGAGGGCTGACGACCCGCCTGCCCCTCGGAGACTCACTGCAAGATGCTCTAACACCCCGTCCTCACCCCCCTTCTCTCTGGGTCAGCGGACGCTTCAGCGGGATGCCCCAGGTTCGAGAGACACAGGTCGGGTCGCATCACTGCACCCTCACCAACTGCAGGGACTCCTCCGCGGTTTCCGAGTCATGGCAAGCTCTTCTGTGGGTCAAGGTGGCGAGGTGTCTGAGGCCTCTGTAAGGTGGCCTCCCGCCTCCCTCACCTCTCTCACGTGTCCGTCACCTCCTCCACGCCCACCTGTCTCCCTCCAGATGCCCCTCAGCCTGGCCCCCCCATCACTCAAGGCTGAGTCAAAGTCCCGCCTTCCACCAGCAGATGACCCCACTGCCTTTGCATTCTCAAGCACATAATTGTTGACACTGAAACTTTCCCAAGGGCAAGGGCCCTACATTGTTCCCATTTCCCGGAGGGCCTAGCACAATCAGCATGTCTTCTGCGCCTGCCGCAGCGGCTTTCTACACGTGTGCAGAGGCCTGCCCCCCCTCCCCGCCCTGCCCTGCACGACCCAGGGCACAGTCCCGCAGTGTCACTGCATCCCTATCTCCCTTCTGTGGAGCACAGGGGACACCAGGCCACCCACCTGAGGCTGCTGCTCGCCTCCCGTGGCCTCTGGGGCAGACGACACTAGATGCTGCTACAGCCACTCCTCCATCCCGCCTCCCACCCTCCCTGCTGCATGCCCTGATTCAGAAGAAGGACTATTTCATCTTTACTGTTCCTGGCACAGAGCTCCCAAAGCCCTTGGAATTTCTAAAGTGATGACACAGATAGAGGTGCCTTTTCCACATCAACGAGACTTTTCGACCGCACCTAAGGATGTTGGCTGGTTAGCAGTGGAGCCAACCAAAGGCCCAGCGGACTGGAACTTCCAGCCGCAGCCCTGAGCTCCGGGGAGGGGGGAGGAGCCGGAGGTTGAGTTCAATCACCAATGGCCAACAGTGTGGTCAATCACACCGAGGGAAGGAAGCCTCACCCCAGTTTCACCCCAAAACAACGGGGTTTAGAGCGTTTCTGGGTTGAACAGGGAGCGGTTCTGGGGGAGGGTGCCGGGGCACAGAACGCGGAAGGAACCTCAACACGCTCTCCCTACAAACCTCACCCTGTGTATCTCTCCCACGTGGCTGGTCCTGACTTAGGTCCTTTTAGAATCTTTTCGGGAAGCTAGATGTTTCCCTGAGTTCTGTGAGCCAGTCTGGCAAGTCGGTCAAAGCCAGATCAGTCCCATGAGGGGCTCGGGGGACCCTCTAACTAACAACCAGTCAGCTGAAAGCACAGGTGGTGACCTGGCCGTAAACTGGGGTCTGGCTGGGGGAAGGGGGCAGTCTTGTGCGCTGAGCCCTTACCCTTTGGATCTGAGGACAGACTTTAATGTCGGACACCCAGCTGGCGTCTGAGAACTTCCAGGTTTTCCCACGTGGAAACGCCATCGGGAGGATTATTACCGTCAGTCCCAGTGCCACCTGGAAGCCCACCCGTTGCCCAGTGTGACCAGAGCCCTCGCTTCAGTCAGCGCAGCCATCCCTGTCCCTCTGCGGAGGACTGGCTTAGCCACGGGCACCTGGTGCCATTCCGGCCAGTGTGACGTCAGAGGCCTCCTGCTGGGGAGCTTCCGGGAAAGCCTCCTCCTCTTCCGAGTGTGGCCCCGTCTGCGTAAGACCTGCTGGGAGCAGGGCAGCGGTTTCTGAACCGTGGGAACGTCTGGCCCGAGGACACACTGGCACACTGACGATGGCAGAGCGGAAGGAGAGCGGGCTCTGCGACGAGGCCAGGGAGCCACCGGTTAGCCAACCCGGGGCATTTCGAGGCTGCTGGGGTTGGGAAATACAGCCCTTGCTCACGGCAGGAAGAATCCTAACTAATGGTCTCCAATCAATTAAATGTACTAATAACAGTAACAGCAGCAATGGTGCGCTTTTATAATCTGCCAGGCACATGCGAAATCCCGGACGGTAACGATCTCCCCTAATCCCTCAGGCAATCCTATGTGCCCACATCGCGATCCTCGACGGAGGCTCACAGGCGCTGGAGGGCGGGCCAAGCTCGTGCGCGGGGAGCTGGGATTGGCACCCAGGCTGCCTACCTTTAAAACTGCGCTCTCCACCTCATTACTGCATCGTCCTCTCCCTCCATCCCTTCTGGCACACATACCCATTATGACCATGATGTTTCAGAGTGGGACCAGACTGCCGAATGATCCAGCCCTCCCCACGGCACCCCAGAGCCTGAAAATACAGGCCCGAGGCAGCAAAGCAAGTCAGTGGCAGAGCCCAGGCTGGAAGCACTCAAGCCCCTGGTCCCCGAAAAGATGTCCTTTCTACAGAGCTGAAGCCAGGCCCCTGGGCTTCACACAAAGCAGGCTCGAGGGCCTCAGCTCTGCCTCCCGGTGTGGCCAGAGCACAGGAGGCCAGCTCGGGAAGGCCTGCACTCACCAGCGGGGGGGACTTCTGCTTCTCCTGGTCACCGCTGCCTTCCCCGCGCTGCATGGACGCGCTCCTGTGCTCCGCGACCGCCTCTCTCTCCCTCGCCACCACCTGCAACAGCTCATCCTGGACCCTGGCCTGCTCCTGTCTGTACCTGTGCCAGGAGAGAGATGCAGATGGCACGGCTGGCAGAAGGCGGCCACGAGAAGGCTTGCGAGCTCACTTGAGCGGGCAGGAGGCAGGGCTCCATGGGCCAGGGGGCCTCTGAGGCCAGCGGGGAAGCACCAGGCCTCTGTGAGTCCCCAGGGCCAGGGGACGCCAGGGAGCCCCAGGCCTCTGCGACGGTCCCCAGGGCCAGGGGATGCCGGGGAGCCCCAGGCCTCTGCAACGGTCCCCAGGGCTAGGGGACGCCGGGGAGCACCACGCATCTGTGACAGTCCCCAGGGCTAGGGGACGCAGCAACACTTTCTCGGCCAGGACAGTGCAGCTTAGGAAAAGGAGACAGGGCCACCAGATGAGGAATCAGACAGTCCTGTGCCGAGTAAGAGGCTCTGGGACCCAGGTTCGGGCCTGGCCAGTCACTCTGCACAGCAGGCAGGCAGGTGGGAAACCCCACCTTCTTCTGCCTCCACTTGAAGCTTCAACGGTTTAGAGACAGCGATCTTTTGTTTGGATCATTTAACTTTCCATCCTGAATGTCAGCCTACCCTTTGACCTATTTCAGCGCATTCTGCCTAGTAAAATAATCCTAAAGACACGAAAAAGTTATTAGTGTCAAGATGCTCTTACAGGAACTATTTACTATAGTGTAGAAATTATGTATTATAGTATATATTGTGTATTTATTGTAGTGTAGTGTGGTGTGTATATTAAATGTCCAACATCAAGGTCAAGTTAAAGAATATATGGCATACAATGGTATCTTATAGCATCATTAGACCAATATACGCTTAGATTTGTCAATAGGCTGAATCTAAAAATTGAGAAACAATAAACAATACTTGTAGAAATAAAATTGCTGGGGTGCCTGGGTGGCTCAGTCAGTTAAATGTCCAACTCTTGGTGTCAGCTCAGGTCAGGAGTTCACGGTTCCTGGGATCAAGCCCCACATTGGGTTCTGTGCTGACAGCGAAGAGCCTGCTGGGAAAATTCTCTCACCCTCTCTCTCTGCCCCTCCTCTGGCGTGTCGGTACGCCCACTCTTCTCTTTTTCTCTCTCTCAAAAATAGATACTCAAACTTAAAAAAAAGAAATCAAATTGTTTACAAAGCAGGTATAACAAATGGAAAACAGTTCTAAAACTTTGTGAAAAAAACAAGATATAAAATCATATATAACTTTGAAAAAAGAATCCTAGACGAGGGGAAAGAAGACATTGGAAAGAAACACTTCNAATGGGAATACAAATCAACAAACTGTTACCCGGTTTGCCTCTGACGTAACGCTCCCTGTTCTCATTGGTTTCCTTCCAGCAGCTTTTATTGAGGTGTAATTGATCACGTTCGCTTTTGCTTTTCTTACAATTTTCTCTTGTCGTAACTACGGAAAGAACGGAGCTCCCCGAAGGCAGAGGACGTGGCACTGACCCCCAGTCCCACCTCGCCCGCAGGAGCCTGCCCGCTGCCCCGCCCCCCGCTGGCCCTGCTGTTCCGCGTGCGTCTGTCACTGCTGGCAAAGCGGAGAATCTCACCACGCGCTCACGCTTCGTGCACATCTTCTCCTGAGCCGTCAAAGATCATCAAGAACTCTCTGCATTAGGGCTATTGATTCACTGTCATAGTTTATCATTCATTCTTCTCTTATTTTTTCTAGGTTGCCTAATTTCTTATAGTTACACTTCCCACTTTGCGCCTTAATTTACGGTTTATGCACTTGATGAAGTGCTGAAAGAGTCTACTTATTGTCCTTGTACGCACTGTTATTGTACTCTCGTGGCTTCGGCTCGTACATTTAAATCTTTTATTTCCTCTGACATTTATTCTGAGGTATGGTGTGACATAAGGATTTAATTTTAACTTCCTTCTCTAATCTTGTTCCATCGCTAAAATAAAAGCAAACACTGATTTTAAAAGTAAAAATATCTTAAAATTAGTCAACTTCAAGACAGCCCGCTTATGCTGACTATTCTCCAGCATTCAGAGACCCAAACCCACCACCATCTAAACAGCAACGTACTTTCGTTTAACTCGAACCAAAGGGCAAATGAGCCGACGCTCTTGCCGCTTGAACTGCTAAAACGCGCCCAAGACTGAACCCAACGCCTCTTTTATCTTCCAAAGCGGGACAGACATGCGCGTGATATGCTTCGGCCTCCTTGGCTTCTCTCGTCACTGCTTCCCTCTCCCTGGTGACCTCAGTTTACTGAAGTGTGCTGGGGGGAGTCAGAGCCCTCTGGGACCCCCCGTCCCATCAGCTGCTGGAGGTCTCAGGGGGGAACCACCCTTTTTTTTTTTTTAAAGTACAAGAGCCTCATGCAAGGGTTTCGAGAAATCTCACTCACCCCTTTGCTGACAGATATTCAGAGACTTCAGGGCAGGTTCAGGAAGCCCTGAGGCAGACAATACTAGGCCTGGCTGGGTGCCCCACCCCCACCCCCTGTAGATCTGTGACCCGGCCCCTGAGCCCCGCCCTGAGGGCTCCCCTTTGCTCGCACTTTGTACCCCAGAGACAGCATGTGGCTTAGAGGGCCCCACACAGGCCGGGCTGTGCCGCACTTCTGGGCCTCTGCTTCTGCGGAGGTTAATCTCTGTACCACTGCTCTGTCTTGCAAAATCCAGTTGAAACATCACCTCCCCTTGAGGCCCCTCCCTAAAATAATGAGTGCCTACTCCTCTGTGCTGTCCCGGCCACAGCCATGCTTCTAGGACAATACACGCACCCTACAGCGTTACACACGCACCCCCTTCACCAGGGCTGTGTGTGCTGCAAGGGGGCCACCCCTGTGCACCCATCGCCGGGCGCCCGCACCAGCACACGGGCCCGATCCCTGGCCAGCTGCCAGGAAATGCTGATCGGACAGGCTGCAGCCCCTGCCGTCTATCTACCCTGTTGCAGCCCGGTGCGGACGGCCGGCAGAAAAGACAAGCTGCGGGTGATACTGAAGACCCAGATTCTCACCAACAAGTGTTTGCTCAACAGAGGAGAGGCTGCCCCAAGGACTCTTCTTGGGTGTAATATCTTGTATATTCCTGCAGCTTCTGTCCTTTCTTACATGGTTTCATTCCTTTGTTCGCTGGGAGCCATTCAGAGAAAAGCACAAGAGGGAACAAATGAGCTCTGGCCAGCGTGCGTGTGGGAGGAGGGACNCCAACTCCCCCGCGCTGCCCGGAGTGGGTAAGTCCCTATGGCTCCTTGAGCCCCACCGAACGGTAATGGCAACGCTTCCCTGGGGATCCTCAACAGCGACTCCTTAGCTGAGCCGTCACACCCAGCCCTTTGGCCTCATCTGTTACTTATCCAGAAATTCAAAAAGCGGGGAAACCGGTGTGGCCCAGTCACAGGCACTCTGAGGGCCTATCCCTCTCGGAAAGCGACACTCTTCTGAAAAGCGGTTATCAGAGAGGGCTTGCTTGGTCGCCCAGAAACAAAGAGGAGCCCCATTAGCTGTCAGATCTGTTGTGACAGGAAGGCTCTCGTCACCGATTCCCCGCCCCGCCCCAGAATCCCTGCGCCCTGCCGTACCTTTCTGCGGGCCTTCAGAGGTGCCACGTGTAGACGGTGGAGGGGCAGGAGACGGAGCTGGCCCCCCAGCTTTGCAGGGCTGGCTGGGGTCCTTCATGCGGTTAACCACGTTTTCGGACAGCTAGGGGAAGAGTTGAGGATGGGAAGAGAAGCACAGGGGAAAAGTTGTATCAGAGAAGCCTCTGGAAATGCAGACTCCCCGTCCTCCATGCCCCTGAGCACACCACTTCCTCCAGACCAACTTTAATAACGGAATTCGACTCAAAACCTCCCAAGGTGGCCTGACGCCCAGCAGATTGGCCCCAAAGCCCAGTGTGGACCCCGGGGCTGATCGGCGCATGCCGACTGCTGGCTTTCCAGCTGCCCCCCTGCGCAGGCCTGACACCGCGGGGCCACCTTCCTCACCTCCTCCGCCTTCTTTACGCGGCTCCTCTGCTGAGAAGCAGCCGCAGCCGTCCAGCCCCAGGACGTGTGCACCTGTCCAAAGCCTCCATTTCTCTTCAGGGCATCTCAATGCGCCTCCTCCACGAGGCCTTCCCAGACAGCACCCAAGGGACACATCTGTGTCCCTTCCTTTCATTCCCATCACAACACGGATGCTCTTCGGAAAGAACCGCACACCCTGCCTGCCTCACCCTAAACGTGCGCAAACACCTGCAGGGCTGGGGTGAACCCCCCCTCCTCTGTGCACCCCCAGCACCCCACACAGAGCACATGCCACAACCTGGCCGGACTCAGTCCACCCCGGCTCCCCCTGAATGAAGACTGGATAACTGACGCTTCCATTCATTTCAGAGGAAGTGAAATGGGCATGAGGGTGTCATAAAACAGTTTACTGAAATGAAACAGCAAGCTAGGGATAAATCCAGACTAAAAACCCTTAAGAGTTCACTTCAGTAAATATTTATTAAGTGCCTAATATGTGCAAGGCATCACAAAGCACAGCTGAGGGAAGAACTTTAAACACGACTTTAAGACAAAAGCCATCGTCAGCAACTCCACTTCTGGGTATCCCGCTGAGAAAACTGCTCCCACAGGTACACGGCAGAAATGGAGTAGCAAAATAAAACAAAAACAAAAATTTTTTAAAAACACATAAATATGCAACAATAAGGAACTAGTTATGGAAATGATGGTGTGCACCTTCTATGAAATATTACGGAGCTATTAAGAAAGAATGACGCAGGGGCGCCTGGGTGGCTCAGTTGCTTCAGCAATCGACTCAGCTCAGGTCAGGATCTCGTGTCTCATGGGTTCAAACCCCGCGTCGGGCTCTGCGCTGACAGCTCAGAGCCTGGAGCCCGCTTCGGATTCCGTGTCTCCCTCTCTGTGTCCCTCCCTTGCTCTCTCTTTCTCTCTCTCTCAAAAATAAACATTAAAAAAAGAAGATGAAGAAGAAAAGAAAAAGAAAGAATGACACAGGGGCTCCTGGGTGGCTCAGTCAGTTAAGCGTCTGACTCTTGATCTTGGCTCAGGTCATGATCTCATAGTTCATGAGCTCGAGCCCCACATCGGGCTCTGCACTGACAGTGCAGAGCCTGCTTGGGATTCTCTCTCTCTCTCTCTCTCTCTCTCTCTCTCTGCCCCTCCCCTGCTCACTCATGCTCTCTCTCCCTCTCTCTCTCAAACTTTAAAAAAAGAAAAGAAAGAATGAGGTAAAACATGTACAACTGACTTGGAAGGGCATATGGGATGTGCTCCTGATTTTTTAAAGTCATAGAACCGTTTGTATAGCTCAATTTTTCTTATTATTTTAGAGAGAGAGAGAATACATATACACAACCACGTGTATCTAGTGAGGGGTGAACATCTGTGAGGCTACAGAGGAAACACACGGGTACATTGTGTGAGTGGGGTCAGGAGCAGCTGGGGCAGGACGGTCACTCTGGGCACTTCTGTGTTTTCACTGTTTTGTTTAACAACAAAAGATTATAATAATAATAACCGAGTCCCTCTAGTATTTCAAATAAATACAAATTAAGTAACTAATTAATGATATAGTACAGGGAGCACCAAGCTTATGCAGCAGTGGAAGAGAATGGAGAATGCAGAAATACGCCTATATGTCTAAGTTCAACAGACTGACAAGGGGCCGGGACAATCTAATGGGGAAAGACACCCGCCCCCCCATTTGTCTCTTCAACAGACGGTGTAGGTAGAGCTGGATTTCGAAATGCAAAAGAAGGAAGCTGAACACCTACCTCACACCGTATATAAACGTTAGGCCAAACTGGATCAGAGACCTAAATGTAGGAGCTGAAACGATATACAGGTAAACAAAAGAAAATATAAGCGGAAGTCTTTATGACCTTGGCTTTGGCAATGGATTTGTAGATATGATACCAGAAGCACAAGCAACCAAAGAAAATGAGATCATTTTGGACTTCCTTCAAATTTTACAATACATACCAAAGACCCAATAAAGCAAGTGAGAAGGCAACTTCCAAGATGGGAGAAAATATCTGCAACCATGCATGTGACAAAGTCTATGTGTCTACAGTGAGTGCACAACTCCCACGAGTCAGTGATACAAAGAAAAATAACCCAATTATTTTTTTTATTTTTTTATAGTTTTTATTTTTGAGACAGAGAGACAGAGCATGAGCAGGTGAGGGGCAGACAGAGGGGGAGACACAGCATCTGAAGCAGGATCCAAGCTCTGAGCTGTCAGCACAGAGCCCGACGTGGGGCTCGAACCCACGAACCACGAGATCGCAATCTGAGCCGAAGTCGGACTGAGCCACCCAGGTGCCCCAAAATAACCCAATTTTTAAAATGAGCAAAAAGATATCTGAAAAGATATTTCTCCAAGAAGGATCTACGAATGGCCAATAAGCAAATGAAAAGTTGCTCAATATCGTTTGTCATTAGAGACATGCAAATTCAAACCACAATGAGATACTACTTCATACCCACTAGGAAGCCTATAATCAAAAAGCCTGAGGAGTGCCTGGCTCAGTTGGTTAAACAACCAACTTTGGCTCAGGCCATGATCTCACAGTTCATGNAGCTCAGAGCCTGGAACCTGCTTCAGACTCTGTGTCTCCCTCTCTCCCTCTCCCTGCTCTCACTCTGTCTCTCTCAAAAATAAACATAAAAAGAATGTTTTTAGGTCCAATAATAACAAACATCAGCAAAGATATGGAGAAATCAGAACACTCGTACACTGCTGATGGCAATATAAAGTTNCCGAAAGGTGAGCTTTAAATGGGTGAGTTGTTGGGGCACCTGGGTGGCACAGTCGGTTAAGCATCCAAACTGGGCTCAGGTCATGATCTCGCGGTTCACGGGTGCGAGCCCCACGTCAACAGCTCAGAACCTGGAGCCTGCTTCGGAGTCTGTGTCTCCCGCTCTCTCTGCCCCTCCCCTGCTCACACTCTGTGTGTCTCTCTCTCCCTCTCAAAAATAAACACTAAAAAAATTTTTTTTCAAAATGGGTGAAATCTCAATAAAAGTGTTACAAATAAAAAGAGAGAACCAAAGACAAAAATGAGCGGTGTGCACAGGTTGTCACTCAGCCACGGCAGGACGTCCCAGGGAAGGTGCACCTGTGTGGGCTCCTGGGGGTGCGAGCAGGACTCGACAGAACAGAAGCTCCGGTGCAGCGGGGGCGGGGGGACAGCACACGGGGCGGGGCGGGGCGCAGAGGAAAGAGGGGACCTGTGTGCCTGCAGCGCCAAGCTCACAGGGGACCATGTGGGCTGGAAGGGTGCACTTGGATGAAGCTGGTGCTGAGAGAAGCTTCCAAGTCAGACAGAAGGGCTCCAACAGTCGCACAGCGTTGCTGTCAGCCTGGGGGCCAGGAAAGAACACAGGCTGTGCTTTCAGAGGAGGAACTGGCAGCACTATAGGGAGCACCGGGGAGCATGGAGCGGCCCCGGGCAGGAGGTGACAAGGGCCTGCGGCACCAGCAGCGGCGGCGGCAGGGACTGAAGCACTCTGTCTGGTGCTGCCTCTGTAAGGACAAAGGAGAGCGCACAGTCAGGAAAAAGGAATTCTGATCTGTGGTTAGTGGGGAAAGTTGAGAATGCCAGAAAAAAGGAAATCAAGAAGGGGAGTTATTTTGATAGAGCAGCAAATGAGCCAGGCTGTGGATACAAAATCCCAGACGAGAAAAACGGAAAGAGCCCTTAGGATCTTTAGGCTCGGTCCCTTGTTCCGGCCTCAGCAGAGAAGACCTGAGTCAAGGCGTTGGAAAGCGAAGGGGAAGTTCTCCGGCGCAGGCTGCCCACTTCCTGCTCGAAGCAGCTGCACGGAGGCCAAGGTGGGACACCAGGTGGGGTGTGAGGGGACCGCACGGCTGAGGTGCAGGGCCTTCCAGGAGGTGGGGACGTGAAGCCCGTAATCGACAGCGAACACAGGCCACACGGAAAGATCTGGGCATCCCAGTGGCGTGAGGAACGAGCTCACAAGAGCTGATCGTCAGATTTCCAGGAATTCTGCAAGCTGGTTGACTTCACGACAGGAGCGTGAAAGTGGCCGTGACTGGGGAATCTTTCCACCACAGGGATGGGCAAATGCTACACATCAGGGCCCTTTCTTGGGCGGAGATCTGGTCATTCAACTTTCACCGGCACACCACGGGGCATCGCGTCCCCCAGGCCCCCATCTGCAAGTGGGCTCTGTGAGGCGCCCCAGTCCTTGGAGGGCCGGGGGTACGAGAGCACTGAGTGCTGCTAGAACCCACATGGGTGTGGAGGAGGCAAGGACCCGTGTGATGGGCATGGAAGAGGCCGCCGCAGCCGGTAAGGCCCCGGGCCCCGCCGAGGAAAAGAGCCGCACGACCCCAGGGAGCATGCACTGCACACAGAGAGAAGACCAGAGTCGTGCAGCCCCGTGGGGACAGCGGAAGCCGCCTGGCCAAGGGCACCATAACCACAATCCGGTTTCCTTCATCAAGTATCGGCTTCTCAGGCACCCGCTGCATGATAGCAGGAAACCGTGGTAAAAAGAAACAGCAACGAAACGGCGGTCAGAGACGCAGCCCCTGTTTCGTGGAGCTTACTTTCACACGGGACGTGAGACACAACAAATAAGCAAACAAGCAATTTCACATACCCCACTCCGTCCGACCTAAGACACCATCACGCTGGTATTTTCAGATACCCCGAAGGGAGACGAAAACCACTAATGAAATTAACCCTCCTCCCACTGTATGACATCCCATCCCAGAGACGTTAGAAACCCGTGCCGTAAGGATCGCGAAGCACGTTAGGTGACAAGGGTTAGGGAAGATGGAAATCAGAGCTGCGGTGATGGGGGCGGGGCAGGAAGCCCCAGGCACCGGACGGCCTCCCACCCCAAATGCGGAGGCCCCACCATACGTCCGCGCTGAGGGCCTGGAGAAAACGATCTGGCGCCGAGCAGCGATGCGAGGAAGGGCAAAGTCTGTGCAAAGAACGGTCTGGCAAGTCCGAGCGCCTGACAGAAGGCTGCTGTGTGAGGAGAACGGGACCAGATGACCAGGCCAAGGAGACAGGCGCCGCAGACCGACATGAGAAGCCCAAATCTGAGTGAGGGACCCAGGGAGCTCCGGGGGTTCCACACAGGTGACTCACGGGCTGCGATGTCCTCATCCCAGCATGGGGGGGCCCAACTAAACCACGCTACTTGGTGAGTGAGGGGTTAAGGAAAACATTGGCAAGCTTCTTGTTGGCAGTGGGAGATTTGTAATATTTTTTAATGTTGCTACAAAATACAGCAAGTAATATTTTAATCAACAAATATACATATACACACACTAGTCATGCGAGAATAAACACCATCTGGGCACGGCTCCCTGTACCAGCGGAACCAGAACGGGGGCCTCTGGAGCCAGACGGGTCTGGGAGCGCGGTGCCAGAGCCCACTGGTCACTGTGCCATCCGAGGGGCCCAGACAGGGCCCCGTGTGCTCAGGGGACAGACGGCCACATCCAGGGCAGCGCAGGGTCAGAGGAGCGCTACCCGCGCCCCGCCGTGCGGCCTGGACCACCCGGTTCTTGGCTGCTCTGAGCATCATGTCTCTCGCCTACAAAACAGGGGCCCCTTGAGGCTGCGCTGACTGCGCCACGGCCCGGGAGTTAAGTGCTTTGCGGGTGGGCAGGCCTGCATTTGAATCCCGGCTAAGCCGCTCACTCGATGCGTGACCTTGGGCAGGGGACTTCTTATCTTTAAATCAGTTTCTTCATCTGTGAGATGGAAATAATTAACGGCACAGACCGTGGGGCTGTTGTGCGGATTAAATGAAGCAATCCACGCTAAGCAGTTGGCATAAAGTAAACACACAACAGTAGCGGGTATGGGAAACTGCAAAGCAGTACACAAATATTAATGACCACGCATACGAGGCACATCCTGAGTGTGCAAAAATGCCTGAGCTAATCAATAACAGTAACAATAGTTAACATCTGCCACATACTATAAACCGAGGGGTCTAAGCACCCCACGTGCATCTTTGTGACCTTGAGCAGGTTGCTTCCCTCCTCTTCCATCATCTGAACAAAATGAAGTCGGGCAGATTCTTAAAGCACCCCCAGCTCCCACTGGTGGCTCAAATCCCAACCTGCCCTCAGCCTAGAGCGCCGCAGGGGATCCAGGAGGGGCCTGGTCCTGCCTCCAAAGGGACACATTTGCCTGATGCCTCCCCGAGGTCTCCAGGGACAACCTGAAGCCCGAGAAGGGCCCCTCTCGTGCCCCCTCTCCAGCCCCCACCCTCCACCACGCTGTGGCTGCTCACCAACAGCTACAACGCCAGGGATGGGTGCTGCTTCACCAAACATGCGTAGGTACTGCCCACCTCTGATGGCAAAGCCAAGGCACAGAACGGGCATGGCCACAGCCGGGGAGCTCCAGGCTGCCAGCCCCCTCACTGGCGTGCCCGTGTGCTGGTCGGGCAAAGGGAGGCTGACCCCGACAGGGGCAGGCAGAGTCGCACCGGCCGAGCCACACTCACGACCGGGAGCCCCCCACCCCCACCCCGGAGAAGCGACATCTACACACCAGCGATGAAAGGCGGAGGAGCCGGGAGGGCTAAGCCGGGGACACGGGTCAGTCACGGGTGGACTCACAGCCGCACTTCCCTGACGGCCCTGGCCGACCTCAGGCCCCTGCCACCAGTCCTTCCCTCACAGCACCCGTCACCCAGGCGACCTGACAGCCGTGGGACCACCTGCCATCGCTCCCACCAGGAGACACGTTCCGCGGGGGCAGGGAGCCTGCCTGCGTCTCCGGCGCCCAGAAAGCACCCAGCACGCTGCAGCTGCTCGACTGTTTGTTAAGCACGTGAACTAAGGAACCACTAAAGGCCCAGGTCACAGCACCGAGCTACTACCACGGAGCGTGTCAGGAAATGATGGCCGCGAAGTCTGTACTGAAAGGGCTCGGGGTGAGACAGGCGGGCAAGGCGAGCTGGCACAGAGCGCACCAGGCGCTGGGCAATCACGGGAGAGACCCAAGCTAGCACGCCCAGCGGCTTTCCCAGGGGAGCCTAAGTGTCGGAAGGGAGGGCGCCTGAGACGGGCCCGGGAAGAAAAAAGATGAGGTGGAAAAGGCTGGGTGTCAGGAGGTGTTCCGGGGAGGAAGGCCCAGAGAGAGAAGTCCACGGATCGGCCTTGACCAAGCACAGATCCGTGAAGAAAGTAAGACGTGGAAGGCTGGTGAGCTCCCCAGCCATGAGGGCCTTGAACGACAAGATAAGGAGAATGGAATTTATACTGCAGACAACTGGGAGCCGCTGACGCTTTCCAAGCAGGGCCTCCGTCAGGATCTTCTCTTCAGCCAGAACACCCTGGCAGAGCCGCGAGGGGGCGGAGGTCACAGAGGGCCAGGAAGTGCAGCGTGTGCCAGAGCTGGGGGGATGGGCGGCAGAGGGCTGCACGCAGGCGAAGCAGCTGGACACCCGGCCTGTGAACGCGCACGGGGCAAGTGAAAGCCATTTACAAAGTGGTGCAGCCCGTATGTTCCCATTTGTGCTATAAAAAGGGAAAGAGCGTGCTTGTCTGTGGAGGCTTGGGAAAAGCCTGAAGGGATTCATGAGAAATTATGAACAGTTGGCATTTAAAAATAAGAGGCATCTTGCAAGAAGGCTTAAAGGAGAAACGAGGGAGAGATGGCAGCAAGGCCCAGGTCTGGCTCACTGGAGAGGGGGCACCGTCGCTGAGCCGAGATCTGCTCTGTGAGCGTGTGTGTGTGGGGTGTGTGGTGCTCTCGTTCCCGTTCAAGCAGCTCTGATCCCCAGGCAAGTAAACAGAGACAAGAGGCTGCAGGTGGNGGGGGGGGGAACCAGAGGGCAGGCGTAGTCCCTCCAGGCTCCAGAAGGGGGCAACGAAGCGCACGGCTGGGGCAGAGGATCTGTCCACCCAGGAGGATGTGCACCCCCACTTTACAGGGGAAGACACTGGAGTCAAACAACTCGCCCACGGTCACAGGAAGTCTGAAGTGCAAAGTGCTCAGGCCAGGACTCGGATCCTCGCCCTGGGCACCTGCACAAGGGAAGGCAGTCACGCAGGGCCCTTAGGAGGTGGCGAGGGACCATGTTCACAGGATGGCCAATTCAAGAAAAATTAAAACTGCGAGTCACAATCCCCCGCTGACGGCGCGTTATGGAGCCTCGGACGGGGGAGGGAGGGCTCGTATGTACTCATAAAACACACAGCCTACTTAAATTAGGAGAATGTCAATATGAAAAATTAGCACTCTGTTAGGCTTAACGTGTTACTCATCCAGACTCATCTAGAAGTAGCAGCGCGGAGGCAGCTTCCCAAGCATTATCCTTCGCGTTAGCAAACGCTCTGGTGTCCAAATGCGCTCGCGGCACCCGCTCGTTTATGGGCAGAAGAGGCGGCATCCTCCTCACATAAGGATGGGAAGGTGTGGTGCAGGGAAACAACCCTCTGCCGCGTCGGCCGCCACTGGGCCTGCACGGCCATGGCCACGGCCCAGTCGCTCACTGCAACTTTCTGAGGACATGCCAGGCGGCGGGAGACAAACCGGGTTCCCTGCTCTCTCCAAGCTGCACCTAGGGCTTCTCCAGTCAGGCTGGGCACCTCGGGAAGTTTCCAGAAGAATAAGCTTGTGGGTACTCGGGTCCGTCTGTGGCTCCTGATGCCTAGACTCCCCAACCTCCCACAGAGCGCTGCCCGATCCTGTGGTTCTAAAAAGATCTGCCTCCTTGCCTGAGGCTGTTGCCTTGGAGATGTTGTTCGCTAGTCTTTCAGTTCTCCATGAGCTGAAATTAGATCCACCGGCTGCTCACCGCAGATTTAAGGCCCAGAATGTCAGACAAGAAGAGCCCTGGGAGACCTCCGCCGAGCGTGGCAAACACAAATGCCCCCAGGTGGCAGGCAAGCGACAAGATCAGTAGAGTGGGCCTGGCAGGAAAAGGACAGCGTGCTGGGGACAGCGGCGAGAGCACACGCCCCAGAGAGGGCAGCCCCTCGTGACTCCGGGAAAGTATCGCCATGTGGGAATGGGGACCAGACTCTCCATGTTTCCCCCAAAGAGCTAAAAACTGAATTTATGTTAAGCCTCCAAGCTTTAAATGTTGGCAATCAATCTGAATCAATTAATACCACAAAGTTTCTGGACGCGTGGTTTGGGGCAAGAAAAGCCGGCTCTGGGCTAGATACTGGGGACAGACAGACAAACAGATGTAGCTCCTGCTCACAGGGCAGGAAAGGAGTAAGCAAGGAAGGGATCATCTCTGCCCAAGCAGCAAGCGCTGGGAGGTGGGCACAAAGTCTGCAAGACCCAGGACAGGGACGACCCAAGGTGAGAGAGTGACAGCAAAGGGAGCATTTCAGAAGGGGACACTTGAATAGGTCCTGAAGATGACAAGGAGTTTAGCCAGTCACAGGGAAAGAAAATACTGCAGACAGAGGGGAACAGAATCACAGGCAGCTCAGAGTACAGCAAGAGCAAAAGGCACCAGCACAGAGGGCCCCCATGAGCCGGGCCCACAAATCTGCTTTTAACCTAAGGGAATGACGTAATTAGCTTTAACCCTGCACAGTCACCTACCTACACGCCCAGCTGGTAAGGGGCACTGCCCCAGAGTTCAGGACGGAGGAAACAAGTAGGAAGGGAGACGAACTTTCCCCGATGCGCCTCCTTTGGAACTGCCTGAATTTTATTACCATTTGCCAGAAGCCTATTCAGAAGTAAAGTGTGTGTGTGTGTGTGTGTGTGTGTGTGTGTGTGTGTGTGTGTTGATGACCCTGCTAGCACCAGGAGACACAGAATTGTGGGAGACAGGTCTATGGCGAGAAAGAACAATTTATCAGATGGTCAAGGGAAGACAGAACAGACCTGAAAAAGGTGAAGAGTTAGCAAGGACAAAGACAGGAAAAACAGAAATCTTTAGAAGGGAAAACGCAAGGTCCGTCATTAAATGTAGAGAACAAAGGAATGTGGCGTCCGGCTTTCTGGCCGAGGAGCTGGCCAGTGGGAGCTATCGAAAGCCTAAGAAACGAGAGTAACTTCTAGGGACGTGGGTCAGTCCCAGCGGATGTAGTGAGTTACATGCACCCAAGGGACCCGCAACGGGACCGCTCTGGGTTAGATGTTTGGAATCCAAAGTCAACAGCTCATGAATGGGCCTGAAAGAGGATGGCCAGGCCCAGGGTGCAGAAGGGAAAAGAAAGCTGAACTCGGAAACATTCTGAAGCCTCCACCAGCCGCAGAGAAACAGCAGAGGCGGCAGGTTTGATCTGGAAACCAGAGCTGCTGCAGCAGAGCCAGCCAGGGACCCCCCACCAAGAGGTGGAGAAGGTAGACTGGAAACCGGAAGGATCAAAGATGCTTCTAGTGCAGCGTCTTTACCTCCCAAATGAGGGAAGTGACCCAAGATGAACTTGGTAAGAGTTAGAGTTAACAACTACCCTTATATTTACATGACTTTATAGATTTTACTTTCACAGAGAAAGATCTTCCACACCATACTGTGACACGGTTATGGAGAATTAGGAGGGAATTTCATCTCATCCAAGGGTTATATTCAAAACTCAGACAAGGTAAAACTGAAGTCACCTGACCTCTTACACTATGTAAATTTCATTACTGGTTACACAGCGGTACTATTAAAAGAACATGTAAAGAATGTTCAAAAAGCCCTTCAACGTGGCTAAATCAGCCCCTGAAGTACAGCGTGGTTGTGCGCCCAGCCCTTTTCTGTCCTCGATCGCAGTGAGTTCGGAACCCCTGAGCCAGGTGAATGGAGGGCACGAGGGGACATCCACACACAGGCACCCACGTCTTCTGCTCCTCAGCAGCTGATGGGGGGAAAGAGAGAGAAACTCTGCTTCCCTGAAGACTGGCTCCACCTCACCACGTGTCAGCTGTGATGTTCTGGAAGCATCAAAAAGAATAACTCCTGGGAAAGCACC
Source organism: Crocuta crocuta (assembly GCF_008692635.1). NCBI lineage: Eukaryota > Metazoa > Chordata > Mammalia > Carnivora > Hyaenidae > Crocuta > Crocuta crocuta. The sequence continues at coordinate 695,428 of NW_027532747.1, read as the reverse complement.
CAGCCCAGAGACGGGCACACAACAGGTGCGTGACGCCCGGATCCATATACCACTCACGGGAAAGGGCCGCGAACTCGGCCATCCGTTTCCTGACTTGCCAAGCTGGCATTTTCTGCTGTGGCCCCATCAACTGCAATCCCCCAAACGGCCAGCCAGAGTGGAGAGGCTGGGGAAGAGCAGAGAGGATCTGTGATCCAACCCCTTCAAGGCACCTATGCTAAACCGGTCCATCTTGCCTATAAGGAGAGAAACTTGCTGCTTGGAGTGTCAGAGCTCCAGGCCAGGGCTTCCTGAGACACTCTGCCCATGACGCTGCCTCTAAGCAGCCAACTAAGACGAAGGATGTAAAGGAGCATCAACATTCGTGCTGAGACTCAGGAAACAGATCACTGGGCAAGGCCAAGGTGGAAAGGGAGTCTGCTGCATACAAATGGGACAGGTCCATATTAAAGCTGGAACTGTAACAAACAGAAGAGTAAGATGCTCAGGCGCGGCTGTCCAAGATCGCCAGCTTGGCGAAAGGGACCAGCAGTTCATCAATCCAAGCATGCAATCCAGCACGCATGGAAAAATGAGCCAGATGCTGTAATAAATAAAACGGTCTTTGCGCTCCAAGAGCCTACAAACAACAAACAGGGTATAACGAGAGAGAGGAAGAGGCGACCAAGATTACTAAAAAAAATCACCAATCTTATAACAGGCGATCATGAAAAACCCAGAGCTAACATACCTCACGGTGGAAGACTAAGTGTTTCCTGCCTAAGTTCAGGAATAGGGCAAGGGCATTCGTGGTCACCACTTCTATCCAATACTGTATTGGAGGTTCTAGCCAATGCAATAAAGCAAGAAAATAAAAGAAAGGGCATCCAGACTAGAAAGGAAGAAGTAAAATTTTCCTTATTTACAGTCAGCATCATCCTACCAATATAAAATCATAAGGAATCCACAGGGAAAAAAACTACTTGGATAAATGAGTTCAGGAGGAATCAATATACAAAAATTAATTGAATTTCTACATACTAGCAATGAAGAATTCAAAAATTAAATTAAGAAAACAATTACATTCAGGCATCTGGGTGGCTCAGTCATTAAGTGTCTGACTTCGGCTCAGGTCATGATCTCACAGTCCATGAGTTCAAGCCCGACTTCAGGTGAGCACAAGCCCTGCTTCAGGTAAAACATGAGCCCTGGGTGAGCCCCACTTCTCTCTGTCTCTCCCTGTCTCTCTCTCTCTCCACCCCTCATGGGATTCTCTCTCTCTCTCTCAATAAAATAAACAAACAGTAAAAAAAAAAAAAAAAGAAAATGAAAAAACAAGCACACACTGGGAGAAAATATTTGCAATTATAATACGATAGAAGACCTGTATCCAGCATCAAAGAATCTTGTAACTCATAATAAAAAGACAAACAGCCCTGGTACTAGTGGACAAAAGATCTGAATACATATTTCACCAGAGAAAATATATGGATGGGAGTGCCTGGGTGGCTCAGTCAGTTAAGTATCCGACTTCTGCTCAGGTCATGATTTCATGGTTTGCAGATTCGAGCCCCACGTCAGGCTCTGTGCTGACAGCTCAGAGCCTGGAGCCTGCTTCAGATTATGTGTCTTCCTCTCTCTCTCTGCCCCTCTCCAACAAATGATCTGTCTCTCAAAAATAAATAAAAACGTTAATATATATATTTATATATAAATATATGGCAAATAAGCTCATGAAAAGATATTCAACTTGATTAGCTACTTGGGAAACATAGATTCAAGCCACAGTGAAATACCACTTCAGACCCCCTAGAATTGCTATAATCAAAAAGACAAACAATAAGTGTCGGTGAGGATGTGGAGAAAACGGAACCCTCATCTATTGCCGGCGGGAATATAAAATGGTATAGCCGCTTTAGAAAAGACTGACCGTTTCTTAAAAAGTTAAACCTAACGACTCATCAAATTCATAAACGGAATGACCCAGCAATTCTACTCTTAGGTATTTATCCAAGAAAAACGAAAACAGAGATCCACAAAAGAAAGAAAGAAAGAAAGAGAAAAAGAACTTGTATGCAAACGTTCACCGCAACATTATTCACAATAGTGAAGACCTGGAAACAATTCAAATGTCCACCAACTAGTATAAACCAACCGCAGGAGAGCCAGGCAATGAGATACCACTCGGCAAAAAGAAGGACTAAACCGCTGATATATGCTACATCCACAAAGCAACACCAAAAACATTATGCTAAGTGAAAGAAGCCAGACATACAAGATCTGAGTGCATTGATATGAAATGTCCAGAAAAAGGAAATTCAAAGCAACAGAAGGATTGACAGTTACCTGGGGTGGGGCGTGGGAGTGGCGAGGGACTGTAAATAGGCACAAAGGATCTTTTTAGGTCTTGAGAATAAATGTTCTAAAATCTGACTGTGGTGACAGTTGCTCCACTGTGCAAGTTTGCTAAAAATCGTTCAAATGGGTGAATTTTACATGTAAAAGACGTCTCAAAAATACCACTTTAAAAAAAGAAAAGAAAAATCACCATCATCAGATGGCATCTTCCCAAAGCGCCTCTCTTGATCACAGAACTGCAGTGTGGACTGCCCTCCCTGGCAATTCAGGGCCCATCACCTGTCTAGCCTCAGCGCCTGGCCACCTTTCTTCGACATCCCAGCCCCTCTGTCGCTGGCCAAGCACATGGCCTTGGACTTGGAATGAGCCTCCGGCTCCATGGCTCACGAGCCGCGATCTTGGGTTCCTTTGCCTCCTTGAACCCATGTCACGTCTGCGACGGGGATGACAGGTCACAAGGTTGGCGGGGGGGCGCATATCTGAGCTAGGGCTCAGAAAACAGCGCAGAGTGCACGCCTCTCGTGGCTGGCTCGGGCACATCTTCGGTGTCCCCTCAGCATGGCGGTGTCTGCCCTCCCGCCACGAGCGGGGACCCCCATTTCTCTGCACATGTTTGTTCCCTTCGTGGTACTCGCAGTTCCTTATTCCTTTGCCTTTTTGTCTTTCTTTTGGTCTGGCCTGCCCTCGGGCTGTGGTCTCCATGAGGGTAAGGACCTGGGGTTTGTCCCTTATTGCCTGGCAAGCACTGTGCGCAGTGAGCCTCTGCTGAGGTGACGGATAAATGGTGGCTGCAGGTTCCGGGCTCAGGCACGTGGCTTCTCCGGCAGGGACGTGTTTGGGGACTGTTTCTTGGCATCTAAATACATCCTCCTCTGCCCTCCCCTCACGGAAGCAACGAATGATGGCAAATGTGAAGTAGCCCCGACGTGTAAGGAGCCTGGGGCACGGCTATCATGCAGCCAACCAGGAAGTGACTTGGGAAGAGGTGCAGGCGGCCAAGCACTTGGAAGGGGAAAATGCTGGAGGCCAGCGGGGTCTAGATGTTGGAAAGCAACCAACTTCAGCCGAGTTACCAGATATGGCCGCCTCCGCGGGGCACAGCAGCGGGCACACGCGGGACATGACTGTCGTCTGTGTACCTTCTCATTGGAGGAGGTTAAATACACCGGCTAAAAGGAGATCCTTATGTATTTCACACATGCCTGCTCTGCAAACTGGAGCTGAATGTAATTGCAGCGTTTTGCATTAATTACATTTCCTTTACCTTCCATGGAATTAGGGCTTGAACTCGGAATGTAAATTTATGCAAATACGTGTGCAAAGGAGCAAGGTCCTAGCGTTGAATCTTAAGGGAACTAGAATACTTTCCAGGATAAGGGTCTGGGGATTAAGTACGAGTGGTCTTTAAGAATATTTAACTTTCTCTGAAGGACGTGGGGCAGATACTTTTCTTCTTCGGCATCTACCTTGTACTAAACTAACTTCTCATTTGGTTCATCCAATGATCGCTACTGATCTTTTACTTGCCTGCTTAAGGACAAGGTGGGCTCCTCACCCCTCAAGTAGCTCTGCTAGTAGAAAAAGCCCCCACACCAAAACGCTCATTGCCTTCACCTCCTTTCTTAAATCTCCCTCTCCCAAACCAGCACACAAGAGGGAGGGAGGAAAGGAGGAAGGGAGGGAGGGAGGGAGGAACGGGCCATGCACTCCACCGTGTGCCTCTGAGCAAGTCATTTACTCTGATGAGTTTGCCCAGCAGTCAGCGTCACCAAAGCTGGGAGACTGTGGGAACAAGTAGAGGCTTGGTCACACAATTTTCACTCAATTTCGCCTCGCATATCACTGGGGGAGGGAGCTTGGAGTGGTGAGAAAAGGCTGTTTCTCACACCCAAAAGATCCGGACTAAAGTTCCATCAGTCACTCAGGTAATACCTAGGACAAATTTTTAATAGCCCTAAGCCTGATTCTCCATCTTTAAAGAGAACTTATACTTTGTTAAGGGAACTAGAAATAAACGGTACTAGTCTCATACCTCCCAAAAATGACCCTCTGTCAACTTAGGGGAACTCAACTTCCAAGGGACTGCCTTGAATCTCAGAAGACCTTAGACTGACCTCACTTTCCGACACTCCCCGACGTTGTATACAAAGTGTCCCCAGGTGACAAAGGGGAGAGGACACCCAAACACAGCCAAGAGCCTTTTTCTAAATTTCAATTCAGGCTCCTGCCTCTCAACCCTCAACCAGGAGGCGACTCCTCATTTTGTTCTCAACAAGAGACAGGTCACATTTGGTGCCTGCTAAGTCGCATGCCAGCCTAAGACTAGGGACCCCCCCCCCAAAACACTACTGTTCCTAAACACACACACATCTTCATCTGAGACCGCACCTGGGATGACACGCCCTCCTCTGATTTTTTTTTTAAACACAGTGATTGAGATGCAAAAGAGAAGTTGTTCACCCAAGGTCACACCGCTCATGAGCATCTCTCCACCCAGAAATTAGATTTCCGGATGTCTTTTTCTGAGCCACTACGTAATTTAACTAATTGCCCTACACCCTGCTCTGGGCATTCTATTTCAACCTGGTCCCTGCTTCGCTGGTTTCATCCATTGGGCCACCCGACAATGGTGTACAGAGCAGACGCTGGCCCCAGGCACAGGTGGGGGACCGCAGCATTCAGTGAGCTGGCCCTGGAGCTGCCCCCATCCATCCCAGCTCTCGCTCTTGTTATCCAGGTGACCTTGGACAAGTCACTTCACCTCTCAGTGCCCAACCTGTCCTTACTCTACCAAGTGGGCAGAGAGAATTCTACCTGTGCCACCCGGCTGTTGAAAATTAAATGAGAGGCTGCCCATAAAGGATTCCAAGGAACACGTGGTCCTTGCTGAGGGCTCAGACGTGAGCTGCTTTTATTATTCCTCTAGGTTCTGGGCACAGAGTCTTGAAACAGACGCCTCAGTCTCAAGGAGCTTACACTGTGGTGGGAAACACAACAAACAAGTAAACTATCGGTACAAGTACCCAATGGCGATGCGGGCCGGGAAAATAACGTGGGATACTGTGGGTGGGAAGTACTTTCGATTGACTGGTCACCTACGGATACTCAGGTGCTACTGAACTGTGACAAGTATGAGAAGCGCCTCCTGTCAGAAAAGACCGAGGGCAGAAAACAGCGAAGGCAGAGGTCCTGCGCTTGGAGCAAGCCAACATCCTGCGGCCCCGGAAGCCGGTACTCAGATGGGGACACGGATCAGACGCGCTCACACGGGTCGGCAGGGCAGCTTTGTAAGACAAGGTACGGCGGTTCCTCTTCATTAAACGCGCCAGACACCCACGGGGGCGTATTAAGCAAGGGGAAGGGTGTATGATCTGATTCACAACGTGAATTCACAACTGCTCCTGCGGCTGCGGTGCGGGGACTCGGAGAGCCTCGGGGAGGAGGCTGTTCGGTGCCCCGGACTGGAGGCAGTCCACCTCTGCGGAACACGACGTGGGCCCCGGGGCGCAGGGGTCAAGCTCGGGTCTGCAGCGGCTCAACCGGGGCTGCAATGCGGCCCCCCCACCTCTCCCGTTCTCCGCTCTCTCCCCCGATGCCAGGGCGGCGAAGCCTGCAGGCGGCCGCTCCCCGGATGGCGGCCCCCGGGTCNCGGGCCCGAACCTCCCCTCGGGCTGGCCCGCGCCCTCCACGCCCACCCGGCCCAGGCCGCGCTCGCTCTTCGCGCCCGCCGGCGGCCCGCTCACCCGGATGCCCTGCAGCACCCGGACCCGCTCCTCTTCGTCCATTCCGAAGGACACCCTTCGGGCCTCGCTGCTCTCGGTGCTTCCCATGGCAGGAGGCGAGCGGGCAGGCGGCCACGCGACCCGACTCCAGAGCAACCAGGCGGACGCCGGGCTCCGGCTCCCAAGGCGCACCGCGCTTCCCTGCCGCGGCACAAGCCAACAAGGCCACGTCCCATTGGTCGCCGCCGGGGGCTCAGCCAATCATGTGGCGCGGGCCCGCGGGGCGTTGTGGGGGTTGTAGTCTCGACGGCCAGAACCGCCCTTCTGTAACTAGCGACCGCGCGGAGCCGTGGTGCGTGAGCGCTGGAAAGCGCGTGGAAGTGAAGCAGCGAGTGGGAGCCTCACCCTCGAAGCAGAGTCAAGGGTGATGACCCAAGGCCCGGAGACGCCGGGGAGGCTGCGGCAGGCGTGCGGGGGCGACCTTCGCCTGACTCGCTGCGCGGCGCCTTCAGCAAACTCGTGTTGAACAGCGCTCCACTCAACCCTGGGCAGAGGTGGAAGTCGCCGCCGAGAAGCAACCGCGAACGAGACGCTCCCAGCCACCGAGACGTTTACGTGCAACGGAAGGATCGAATGAAAAGACAAGCAAGCCCATGAGTAAACTTACTCATCACTGTGATAAGTGCCAAAGACGAAAAACTATATCACAATGCCATGAGAGAAATTAAGAGGAGGGGGGCCTCCTTTAATTTGAGAGGCCAAAGCTACCTCTCTGAGAAAGCAGCATTTGAATTGAGACCTAAAGATGAGTAGGAGTTAGCCCGGAGAAGATCGGGGAAGAACTTGGCTGGGAACCAACCAGTGCAAAGGCCCTGAGGCAAGGAAGACCTTGTCACATTCAAGAAATAGAAACAGCAGAGGAGAGCCAGAGGCAAGGTCAGGGGGGCAGGAAGGGCCCAGATCATGTAGAGCCGAAAAAGCCAGGGTCAGAGCTTTATTCTAAATGCCCTAGAATGCAGTAAATGATCTGAGGCATTTAGGAAACATTGTCAATGAGCATGCATGCCATGCGCTGAGTGCAGTATACCAAGCATTGTGTTTATGCTTCTTATACAGGATCGTATGTGTAATGGAGCAACATAAATGATTGCAATTTACAGGCGCCATGACCTTGAATGAAGCCCCCACCCCCACCCCACCCTTTTGTTCAACTGCGTTGTTGATGGCTTTGATTTACCAAAGTGGGCCTGGAAGTGAGTTTGGAATCGAACTGAGGCACACCGAATTGCTATATGAAATAGCAAGAATCGTTTGGAGCTGCTTTGGGGAACCTGGAAAAGAAGGAGTAAGGAGGAGAGAGACCAATGAGAACAGCTTGGGTGAAGAAGCCCGTGAACATTCCAGAGGTGAGGCCAAAGGATTTTTATGAACAAAGATACCTGCCTCTCATTGAAAACATTTTGATTTGGGGCACTTGGGTGGCTCAGTTGGTTAAGCGTCCAACTTTGGCTCAGATCAGGATCTCGTGGTGTGCAGGGTCGAGCCCCACATCAGGCTCTGTGCTGACAGCTCCCTCTCTCTCTGCCCCTCCCCTAATCACACTCTGTGTCTTTCTCTCTCTCAAAAATAAATAAACATTTAAAAAATGTTTTAAAAAAAGTACTTTGATGTGTAAATCTCTCTCCTTCCTTTCTCTCCATCATTTCTCCCCTATAAGCAGAGCCTAAGAAGGTGATTCAGGTTCAAGTGGTTTATTGGGGGAGTGCCTCCGGAGAAATGAAGTCAGGGAACAGGATGAGGTGGGAGAAAGCGAAGTAAAGATGTGGTCAGTGCTGGAGACAGGCTCCAGCCTAATCCTGGGTGGGGTTGCAGTGCAGGCGGCGCTTTGGAGAACAAATTACATCCAAAATTAGTCTCCTCGTTTGACAAGGGGACAGGCCTTCTGTCCCCCACGTCAGTCACTTATTGGCAGCCAAGTGCAGTTCCCCAGTGAAAGGGGCCTCTGTAAGCTGCGAACAGCCCACAACCACAGAAGCTGGGGGGTGGCCTCACGGCTGGTAAAAAATCTGGGTGCGGTACTATCAGCTTCCACTACATGCTCCCCATGTGTTTGAAGGTCTCCCAAATACCCAAACATCTGTGGCTCTGGACGGGGGTTGTAAATATGGAGGGAACGGATGGGCTTTTCTTCTGGGTCAGATGATGAAATAACACCCTGAATTGATTCCGCAAAATACGAGTACGAACCACAGATCTGAGCGTGAGACTGTGTGTGATCCACTGTGTGCAAAATCCTGGGAGAGAATTGGAATTTCACAAGACTTAGAGCGGGGGGTACAGTGCCAGCAGCCTGGCTGAGTCTCAGGACAACCAGCCCAACAAGATCTATACCCATTTCACAGATGAGAAAAACAAGGTTCACTAGGGGAAGATAACATGACATTATACTTCCAAAGTACGATGAGGGTTCGAATAAGAGCAATGGCATAGGAATGCAGAGAAAAAGGGAGGAAGGGAGATTTATGTATTTTGAAGACCTTTGTGCCAGGTTTTATGACATGGACATAATTTGTGTGCAGTTAATCCATGACCATCCAGAGAGAGTTATCTCCCCATTCTAAGGCCTAGGAAACTGGGGCTTTGGGGAGGTAAGGTGATGTAACAGGCCTATTAGTCGCTGCCCAATACCCATTCTCTCCTTCCTTACAAGAGAACCCCAATTTCCTTCTGTGCAACAACGTACCTGGTTAGAAAAACTGGCCCCCAACTGGCCAAATCTGGAACAATTTGAGCATTATAACAATTTGACAATTTGAGCTTATAACAAATAATTTTTTTATTTTATTTTTATTTTTTTAATGTTCATTTATTTCTGAGACAGGGAGAGACAGAGTGCGAGCAGGGGAGGGGCAGAGAGAGAGGGAGACACAAAATCTGAAACGGGCTCCAGGCTCCGAGCTGTCAGCACAGAGCCCAGTGCAGGGATTGAACCCACGAACTGTGAGACCATGATATGAGCCGAAGTCGGAGGCCTAAGCAACTGAGCCACCTAGGCGCCCCCATGTTAATTTTTTTTTAATGCAATAGTCATGTGGTGAAAGAGAGAGAAGGTAGGGGACGAAATGGAAAACTTTACAAAAGAATGCGAGCAAATCAATGTGAGATTGACAAATCACCGTTTTGCAAGCCTCCGTGAATTAAGGGAATGAGGCAAAAAATCACCAACGGATACTAAAACCATTGAGTGAAAGGTGGTTGGAGATCAGGATATTCAGGTGACCTGCAAATCACTGTAGATTTCTTAATCTGTATTACAAAGGGAAAACTGGATTACAGTGACAAGACCTGGGTGTCACCGCCTTAACCAAATGGCCAGATCTAGCACCCCAGAAGTAGGACCGTGCGACTTGATGTCCCTCCTGATGGAACGCAATGAAGAGCACACACATCAAAAATGTGTGACCTGAGTCTAATCCCAAGGAAACAAACAGGCAGATCCACCATGTGAAACCTTCTACAAAACGACTGTCCTGGCCTCTTCCAAAGGTCAATGTCATGAAAAACAAAACAAAGCAAAAAAAAAAAAGTAGTCTAAAAGAAGAAAGAGGCAGAAGCAGACAATGAAATGCAACCAAGAATCTAGAGTAGATTCCGGATTAAAATGACAACAGTAAAAACCACAATGACGCTGCAAAAAGGTACTTGGGATGACTGGGAAAGTTTTGGATATGGAACCACGTCCTAGGAGGTGTTGTTGAATTAATGTTTATTTTCTTGTTTCGGGAGGCGCGTGCTAAAGTCTTTGGGGGTGGAGTATCCTCCTATCTGCCACGTGCACTCAAATGGTTCAGAAAAAAAAAGTTTTTTATAGGTGAATCTAGGGGAAATCTACATTACAGTCCATTCCGTTCCTATAGTTCTGAAAAGTTTTGAAATAATAAGTAGGAGGGAAATAAAATTCTGCACTTTGCACAGCGCCTGGGTGGCTCAGTTAGTTGAGTGTCCAACTTCAGCTCAGGTCATGAGCCAATGGTTCATCGGGCTCACTGCTGTCAGCACAGAACCTGCTTCGGATCCTCTGTCCCCCTCTTCTCTTTCTCTGCCCCTCCCCTGCTCGTGCTCTCTCTAAAAAAAAAAAAAAATGCTTCCTGCCCCAGGCTTCCTTGACCATGGCATCACCTAGAAGTGACCATGTGACCTAGCTCTAGCCAAAGAGGCTCCTGAGCAGTGTGGTACCTGGGGAAACAGTCCAGGGCCTGAAGAGAGCAGTGAGATGTGACCATGTGAGATGGGTGCAGGGCTCAGCCCTGCCTCTATCTAGACCTTTGTCCCCGAGCATATTATTGAATGTCTTTGAGCCTCGGTTTTCTGATGGATATAAGAATCGTGTTGATACTACACTGTCAGAGCTCAGCGCTTAGTGAACTAAGTTGGTGGCATCTGTTATTATTATTGAAAGATTTTGTTTTTGGAGATCAGACTTCGGCAGCTATTATGGAGGATGTGTTGGAGAGGGCCTCGCGTGAAGGCGCTTCTCTTAGATTGGGTTCTGCAGAAGCAAATGAGGAAGAGAAGGGAAAAGTAAGAAAAGTAATGTACTTTGTCTGTGTTAAAACCCAAAGGGGAGCTTTCTCCATAAGATCAGAAAAAAGACAAGGATATCTGCTTGGTACTAGAGGCTCCAACCGGGGCAAACAAGACGAGAAAATGAAATAAAAGTCTTCCAGATTGAAAAAGAAGAAGTAAAACAACCTGTTTGCAGATGAAGCGGTCTTGTCTATGGAAAACCTAAGAAACACACATATGTGCGCGCGCGCACACGCATACACCCACACACACACAACAGGGCTAATAAGCAAGTTCAGCAAGGGTTCAAGGTCAATATATGAAAATCAGTTCTATGTCTATACATTCACAACGAACAATCCAAAATGATATTGAGAAGATTCCAGGGACACCCAGGTGGCTCAGCCAGTTAAGTGTCCAACTCTTGACTTCAGCTCAGGTCATGATCTCACGGTTTGTGAGTTCAAGCCTCACATCAGGCTCTGTGCTGACAGTGAGAGGCCGCTTGGGATTCTCTCTCTCTCTCTCTCTCTCTCTCTCTCGCCCTCCTACACACGCATTCTTCCCCCCTTCTCAAAATAAATAAATATTAAAAAAAAAAAGAAGATTCCACTTACAATAGCATCAAAAAGAATAAAATGCTTAGGGATAAATTTAACCAAAAAAGTGCAGGACACTTACCCTGAATACTATAAAACATTGTTGCTTGGAAAGGGGGATGGAAATTGACAGGAAAATAAGACTTCGGGTATTGGCTACATGACCTATACATTTGTCAATACTCAATCAAGCTATACTGGTAACATCTAGGCATTTTACGATATGTAAATTATACCTCAATAAAAGTTTAAAATATTTGGGGGAGGTTAACACCATATTGTTTCATTTCTCCCTTGGGCAAAATGTGAGTGGGCAGGACTTGGCAACCCTGACCCCCGGAGGCTCCCCCAAGCTTTAACCACACCATCTGGAACACTGTGGCTTCCTTGGTCAACTCAGCAGGGCAAGAATAGGCCTCATTTACAACTCAATAGCAAAGAAACCAAATAACTCAATTTAAAATTGGGCAAGGCAGGGCTCCTGGGTGGCTCAGTCTGTCAGACTCTGGATTTCTGCTCGGGTCATGATCTTGCGGTTTGAGTTTCAGCCCTACATCAGGCTCTGGGAGCCTGCTTGGAATTCTCCGTCTCTCCCTCTCTCTCTCTCTGCCTCTCCCCCACTTGTGCTGTCTCAGTCTTTCTGAAAATAATTAAATAAACTAATAAAGTTAAAAAAAAAGGGGGGGGAGGGGGACAAGGGACCCGAATAGACATTTCTCCAAAGAGGATTTATAAAAAAACCAACAGGCACATGAAAAGATGTTCAACATGACTAGTCATTAGGGAAATGCACCTCTGAACCACAGTGAGATATCACCTCCTCCCTGTTAGAATGACCATCCCTGAAAAGACAAGGGGTTAACAAATGAGGGTGTGGATGTGGAGAAAGGGGAACCCTTGTACGTTGCTGGTGGGAATGCAAACTGGTGCGGCCACTCTGGAAAACAGTATGGAAGCTCTTCGAAAAATTAAAACTAGAATCACCACCACATGATCCAGCATTTCCACTTCTGGGAATATATCCAGAGATAATGAAAACACTACCTCAAAAAGACATCTGCAGCAGCGTTTACGATAGCCAAGACACGGAAACAACCTAAGCGTCCACCAGTCGAGGAATGGGTAAGGAAGTTGTAGTACATGTATGCTACAGAATATTATTCAGCCGTTTAAAAAAATGAGAAAATCCTACTGTTTACAACGACATGGATGGAACTTGAGGGTATCATGCTATGTGAACGAAGTCTGACCAGAGACACACATGTTCTCACTTATATGGGAATCTNAAAGGGGTCGGAGTTGTACCGACCAGAGACAGAGGGTGGGGGAGAGAGGGAATTGCAGAGAGTGGTCAATAGGTACAAACTTGTGGTTATAAGATAAGTAAGTCCTAGGCTGTCCCGCACAGCGTGACGGCCATGACCAATATTCCACGGTAACATTTCCTATACATTTCCAGCGAAGGGAAGTCAGGAAGAGAGTAAAATCCTGAGACCTCTCATCACAGGGAGAAATTTCTTCCTTTGTTCTTTTTTCTTTCCTTGTTCTTGTATCTATATGAGAAGATGGATGTTAGCCGAGTCTTTTATGGTAATATATGTTAGTCAAACCATCATGCCTTAAACTTATGTATTCTTGTATGTCAATTATTTCCCAATAAAACTGGGTGGGGGTGGAGTTGGCTAGGAGACTAGAGAAGTGAACCTCTGCTTTTCTCGGCCTCAGTGACCCCTCACTTCCCTTCATGTTCCACCTGCCATTGGGTCACGTGGCTTCACCCAAACTGCAAGGGCTGAGGAATGCTGTCTCCTCTGAACAGAAGGAAAGGCAGGAGTGCTATCTGAGCACCAGGAACATCAAGTCCCACTGATGCACGAACAACACTTTGCCCCCTGACTGTTTTCCGGGAAGGTCCATATAAGAAAAGTGGACCGATAACAACTAAGAAACGTCAGATCCTGAAATACCATCCGGAGACAAAATCACAATCCATTTTGTGAATCGGTGTATCATGATAACAGCATACCCGTCTTGTGCCATACGGTAATTGTATGATCCGCCTTAAGGAGATGTTGCCTGGGTGCCAAAATCGTCACTCCGTGATGCTGACACATCTATACCTTTGAAGGCAAGTTGTTTTTGCAGCTCTTTACTTTCCTGCCTTTACTTTTTTCATCTCACGCGGGGCACGGGGCTGAGGTTTGGAAATCACTGGTGAGGACGGAGCCCCGGGGAGAAGGGAGGTGAAGTTAAGGGTGCTCGAATAGGGGCCTGAAGGAGGTGGAGTGGGTGGGTCCCCTGGTCCAGGAACTACCAGGAAGAGTCATCGTAGGAGCAGGGTCCCCGGGTGGAGGGAGCATCTTCCGGATTTCTGTGACTGCTTCTCTGAGCCTCGGGCTCATTATGTGGAGGATGGGCATGACCTGAGGCCCCCATACCCACCCCCAATAGGCCTGAAGAACAAGAAGCAGCTGGATTTGGGGGCAAGTGTACATGGGGCCTGTTGAGGCTCGCTGTTGAGGACTTTGTTGAGAAGATTGCGAGCTGGGTGGGTTTTGAGAGGTGGAGGAGGGTCAGGAACAGGGCCAGGCGGGTTGAAGGAGAGTAAGGTTTGGCACGAAGGAAAGGAGAAAGACGGACGCTCTGCGGGAAGAGGAAATCTGGGGAAAGGAGTCATGGTGAAGAGCAGTAGATGAATTGATTTAGTTCTGTGGTCTGTGACAGGACCCTCCCCTCTATCTCCATGTCATCTTCAGTAAGAGGGGTGTCTCAGGCATCAGTGCTCTTCAACTAGATTAGGTAGTTTTATGCAACAATGTTTGGACCTGGCTCCTAGCAGACTAGATGGACCTCCATCAGATTCACCTTTGCCATTAAGAACCCTTCTCTTAGAGAAGGGCCAGCCAATGGTGGACTTAAGGAAGGAGACAGGGCCCAGACTACTAGCGAATTGAATAAGGTAGTGATAACTCTGCAAAGTTGGGTGGGATCATGAGGATGGAAGCCTTGAGTGCCAAGTACATAGTTCGGACCTTGAGGCAGTGGATAGTAGAGAACTCTTGATTTTTGGAGCTGGGGAGGGATCTGACCCAAGCTGTGCTTTGGGAAGCTCTCTTCAACCCCACAATGGAGGAGCTCTTTGGAGTAGCCCTGGAGGTGGTTGACGATGAAGCCTGTCCCTGAAACAATGGTCAAAGCGCAGAGGGCACTACTTGGTCTCCTCCACCATCTGAAGTCTTGGGAAATCGGCACTACCCTCCCCCCTGCCCGGCCCCTTGACTCATAGGTTAGGAGAACCTCCTTTTCCCAGCCCTGTGTTTCCACAGAAACAACACCCATTAGCATAACACTCTTGGTCTCTCTGTGACGGACTTCACCTCGGGGAGGGATTTGGCATGGGACACTTGGCTTCATCTTCTCATATCCCCGAGGTCTGCCTGTATGGAGCGTGCATCTCTCCACGTGGGGGACTTAGAGTCTGGATCCACCGACGACCGAGGCTCTTCCCCTCTTCCTCCTCGGCATATCGGCATGTCGGTGATATCTCTCCTCATGGCGTCAGGATGTCAGCCTCGCTCTGGGCATCTGCCCACCCACCAGGGTTGGCTGGATGAAGGGCTCCCTCCCTCTCTGCACAAAGGAAATCTTTCCCAAAAGCCACCAGCAATCTTCTCCCGGAGTCACACTGGCCGCTCATGGGTCACACCCTTCCCTAAACCAGGGCCATGGCAAAGGGGACACGATGGCCACAATTGCTTTAGAGCAGCAGGATCATGTCCTGGGCTGGACACACCAGCTGAGGAAACTGGCCCCACGCACACCCTCCTAAATAGTCCCTTTGTTATTCAAGTGGCCCATCTGAGCAGCTGCCGGGTGCACTGGGCTGTGTATGCACCTCGCTGAGAATGAGTGTGAGTGAGTGTGTGTGTGTGTGTGTGTGTGCGCGCGCGCGCGCTCGGAAAGGGAGGGAGCAAACCCAGACGATGAGGCTGCCCCATCCATTGTCCCCAAGCCCTCGCTCAGGCTCGGGTCCCCGCTGGCTGTGCTCAAATCCAGGAAGTTCCCCGGCTGCAACAAAGCCTCCAGATGCAATGAATCAGCTGAAAAGCGTCCGTGGATCAAGCACAAAGTCAGGATCAGCTCCCCGGCCCTAATTTCCTATTCTGCTTCTCTGAGTTTTCGCTTCAGCTTCTGCCCTGGATTTAACTGCTCAGCCCTGCGAACGGCTGCTTAGCGAGCAGAACAGCCAGCTGGGGCCGGCAGGATCGGGCTCCCTGGGGCCCGGATTCTCTACACCCCAGCAGTCCCACTGCGGGGAAGGTCACCCCCTTCCTGAGCAGAGCTGGCTGGGAGCAGGGAGGCAGGGAGCGCGGATGGCCAAGGATTTCAGCGGAAAAAGAGAGAAGCTGGTTCCACAGAGTCAGTGGGGCCACAGAACTCGCAGCAAGGGCATGACAGCCGAGACCGCTTGGCCAGATTCCCATGTCTTCTCTAATTAGTCTCCCTGTGTGTGCGTGCGTGCGTGCACACACACACACAGTACACACACACATGCACAGCTGTAATCTGAAGGGCAGGCCCGGGTGGAGGCTGGGTTCCTGGCCGATTTCAAGCCCAGTCGCAGGTGTCTGGGGCACACCCGGAACAGGCTGGGACGCAGGCAGCCGCAGTGTGACAAAAGCGCACAAAGTCAGGGCTCCGGGTGGCCCAGCGCGGCCGCGGCTCACGCGCACTGGGCAAGAAAGTGGCAGGTCCCAGACCAGCTGCGCAGGCGGGGAAAGAATTCACCCAAACAGAACGGAAGAGAGTAGTTTGCTGAATACANGGAGTGATGGGGGATGGGGAGGTATGGGAACAGATGGCATTTTCCTTTTTTGGTATTCACCTGGCTGTAAGTAGCCCCTGGTCAGCTAGGGCCTTTGGCTATTATGGGTCATCTAAGGAGCCTGTTTGCATTCAGCCCGGAGGTCACTGTGGGCCCTTTTTTTCTTTNGCCCGACGTTGGGCTCAAACCCACAAACTGTGAGATCATGACCTGAGTCGAAGATGGACACTTAACCGACTGAGCCACCCAGGCGCCCCCACTGTGGGCCCTTTCACCTTAGTCAGTTTCCCGTTGCTCAAGTCCGTTGCCTAAAAGCCGCCCCTTCAGATGTCCCCTCCCGAGCCAGGCCACCTCTTCCCCCAACACACTCGTGTGTTTTACTTTCTTCTTTCCTGGAAAAAAAAAGATCACTCTCTGGATCTTTGTTGCTTATTTATATTTATGGTTGGTCTCCAACCAATATCCCCACAACACACACACACACACACACACACACACACACACACACAGCTCCCCAGATAGAAGCTTCGGAGAAGAGGGCCTGCATCCATCACTGAGTCCCTAGCACCTCCCACAGGACCTGGCCCAGGCTGGGTGCTCAAGAAATCCTTGACTGAGTGCGTGAATGAATGTGAACTCCCCTCTGCGTGTGAGTTCCTCCACCATTAGAGAGACCCAGAAGTGAATGATTAAGAGTAAAGACTTACCTTTCGACCCCAGCTGTGCTATCGGTGGGCTCGATAAGTTATTTGACCTCTCTGTGCCTCAGTTTCCCATCTGTAAAGCAGGGATAAGCACCAGAACGCACCTGTGGGGTTGAGGCAGGATTACACAAGTTCATACACATCGTGGACTTAAAGGACACCTGGCGAAGAGGAAACACTCAATTATCTGTAGTTATTATTATGCTATCCGTCATCCCGAGAAACCTGCCAAAAATGGCTCAGGGAAGGGATGTGACCTGCCCGAGGCCACACAGCTGGAAGGTGGCGGAGACAGGATTTGAACCCAAATATCTAACCCAACTTTCTAGGGCCCCACTTGAACTTGGCACACTGTCCCCTTGGAGCGTGGCCCGTCCGGCCCTCGGGTATGGGATGCAGGAGCTGGGACGAGGGCAGCCTGGTGATGGGCCCACATGACCACAGTCCGGGCTGGAGGCCCAGGAAGGCGCGTGGGCCTTGGGAAGGGAAAGACAGGCTGCTGGTCAAGGAGGCCTGGCACCCTGCTCCCTCTGGCTAGCAGTCCGCAGGGGGAAACCGTGTTGGGAGCCAGCCTGGAGGCTGGAGGAGCCTGGGAGCCGCCCCTACCCCCGGCCTCAGGCCCCACGGGCGACTCCTTCCGCCTCCGTAGCTCAAATGAAAAGTCACAGAGCCATACCCCCTCCCCGCCATGGGACTCTTATAGTTCAAGGTTTATGAATTTGTTAAAACGCACACGCAAGCTTTAAGGAAATAACAAGAGCTACAAATTGACACAATTCCTTGGAGAGCTCAGTGGTAATCCTAGTTGCCTACTTGGCAAAATGGGTCTCCAGCCTTTTGCATTAATTATCAGAGGAGGAGAGGGGCGGGCCCCCGAGCCCCCCAGACGCTCTGAGCCGTCCTTCAGAGCAGAGTGGGGAGTGTGGCGGGGGTCACCTTCCCCACATTCCAGCCCCTTACCCAAGCCCTGCATACAGAGCAGGGGCCACCGCACAGTGTGCCTGGAGGAGCTTTATCCTCGCTCTGGTGATCTCTGTCACTCCTTCTTAGCCGTGCTAAACAAAATACCCTCTAAGTAGAAAACCTGTGTTTGCATTGCAAACAGAGCTTCAGGACCAGATCTCCCAGAGCTCCCGCGCCCCCACGAGTGCATGCACAATGTTGCACGCTTATTTGCACCAAGTCTTGCAATTAAAATCCACATCCCGTGCATGTCAGAGCCTAGAACACAACAGGAATTATCAACATTTGCTGAGGGACAATGTGACTTGCAAATACAGCCTCATGTGGGCAGGGGCGCCCAGAGGGCCCGGAGCCCCAGGGAGCAGGAGGAAGGGGCTCCAGAGGAGGGAGAGGGGACCTGCCAAGCAGAGCAGGGGGGAGGCCAGGAGACGCCTAAGGCGTGTGAGCCCGGATGCAGAGTCGGCAGCTGCGTAAGCTTGCTCGGGGGACTTTCGAGGAACCGGGGTCAGGTGTCATGCTGGACTCCTGGTGGTTGTAACCGACACGGTAATGGTAACGCCAAAGGGTAAGACGCGGCAACTAACAAGGGGCAGGCTGAGCTCTCCTCTCAAGTTCATCTCCAAGGCGCGTGCGACCCGACCAGACAGACCATTTCCGGAGCCTCTCTGACGGAAAAGGGAAGAAGATCGGGGAACGTTGGGGTGTGGCCTGGTGCAGTCTTCAAACAACCTGATGAGCTATGATTATGATTCCCACTTCAGGGATGACGACCCCGGTCAGGAGGGACCCGGCCCCCGGGGCACGCAGCTGTAATCGGCGCGGCCCGGAGGGACACCCTTTGGGGCCGGCGTGGCAGAACACACCACACTTGAGGGACACGGGGCCTCCTGACTTCACACTTGTCCAGGGCGGCAGCTGAGGACTCACCAGACACAGCGCCCACCAGCGCCCTCCTCCCCACCTTCTGATGGACCATTACGTCATCTAATACAAACCATACTCGAACACACGTCTTGTATGGATGTCCTTCTGCACCAGCACAAGCTTTCCGAAGAACAGATTCCGGAAAGTGCAGGTTCAAAGCACGGATGCTACTTAGTCTGCACCAACGGTTCTACCTGCCACCGGTGCGTGCGAACGCCAGCTTCCCCACACCTTTGCCAACAGGGGCCGTAGCGCTTAACTTCTGCCCGTGTGATGGAGGGTAAAATACTTGCTTCAATTTCAGCCGCAAGTCCCTAAATGTTACCTCTAAAGCATCTTTACATTTGTCTGTTGGTCATTGGTATTTCTTTCGGAACATCAGTTGCCTTTTCCTGTGTTTTGTCCACCTTCTCTGTTTTGTTTGGGGTCTTTTTGTTATTGATTTGTAGGAGCTCTTTATATGCTCTGGGTGTTACTCCTTTTTGGTCAGATGTTTTGACTGTTTTCTCCCAGGCTCCCACTTGCCTTTTAATTTTATGTTATTTTTTGACAGACAAGTTTTGAATTTTGCGTTCAGCCAAATCTCTGTCATGCCTTTTTTTTTTTTTTGTAGATTTTTATGTATTAGTAAGGAAATATCTCCTACTAAGATTCTAAGCAGGACTTTTTTATGTTGACCTTTTACAACTATTGGTCATTTATTTTTATTATGCTATGCGATTATGTTATACAGAATTTTTTCGATATAGACGGTCAGTGGCCTTCTTTATCATTTATTCAGGATTTCAACATTTTACCACTAAATTTAAAAAGCCAGCTTCATAATCAACTATTTTTTTCCATATGTGTACAACGTGGGTCTACACTTGTCTCTCTATTCATTGCCTATTTATATGGAATTTACCACTTCTTTAATTGCTATGACTTCAGAAGATGTTTGGATACCTGAACAAGGGAAATTACCCCTTACTGTTTTTCCTTTTTCAAATTGTCTTCACTATGTCTGGAAATTCCTTCCCAAGGGAAAGAAATCATTTTGTCATACAGCGTTAACAGTCTTACTGAGATTTTCATTGGGATTCCATTGAATTTATAGATTAATTTATGGGAGAACTGATATACTATACCTCTTGTTGAAGGTCATTCAGTAAGCTTTGGTAGCTTTCTTTATATAATTTGTAGACATTCTTATTAAGTTTCTTTCTAGATATTTTATGGAATTTGTTGCTTTTAAAAATGGGTTCATTTTTCTTTCATTTTCTAATTGGTTTTTCCTAGTATGTAATTAAGCTATCGACTTTTCTTCGTTGATCTGATATCTGGCTACACTGCTTAACTCTCTTATTGGTTTGTCAATTGATTCTGTAGAGAATTTTCCAAGGAGGTGATCATTTGATCTACACATAATCTTGGATTCATTCTTTTTTCCCAAATGTTAACACTGTTTTCCATTGTATTATAGTATTTGCTAGCATCTCCAATGAAAAGGTTGAATAGTGCAATGATAGTAATATGGTTTTTTTATTTTGTTATCAAGTATGATGGTTACTGTAGAGTCCTAATGTCCTTTATTGTATTATGAAAGAACCTAATTTGCTAGAAGCTCTGTGTTTTTTTATCATGAAAGTATGTATGTGGAATATTTTCAAAAATGTTTTTGTTCTCTATGAAAATAGTTATATGGTTTTTCTCGTACTCCAATAAAACAGTGCTTTAAATTGGTAGATTTTTTTCTAAAGTTTAACACATACTTGCATTCTGGAGATGTGTTTTTTTTTAATTTAAAAAAAATGTTTAACATGTATTTATTTTTGAGAGACAGATAGATGGAGCATGAGAGGGGCAGAGGGAGAGGGAGACACAGAATCAGATGCAGGCTCCCGGCTCTGAGCCCAAGGTGGGGCTATAACTTGGAGCCGGGAGATCATGACCTGAACGGAAGTCAGCCGCTCAACCGACTGAGCCACTCAGGTGCCCCTGGAGATGTCTTTTAATAGACTGATGGATTGAATTTGCTAACTTTTAAAAAAGTAAAGACTCAATCCATTTAATTTTATGAGGTGCATTTGCTAATGTTTTAAAAAGTAAAAACTCAATCATTTTAATTTTAAAAGGTAGTGTTATAAAAATGGTCTGATTTAAAATTAAAACAAGGAACACATTCGATTAATAAAATCACGGCATTTACTTACTTTTTACATTTTTATCAATTAAGGAAGAGAATTAAGGACAAAGGATGAGCAAAGAAACAAAAGAATGTAAAAGTAAAGGGAAAAGAAAAGAAAGGTCAAGAGACTTGTAAATAAACCTATTTAGGAGAGATAATTCAGAAAAGATAAAAAATAGGTAGATGTGTGCAGAGTCACAGAGAGAGAAGGAGAGGGAGAAATACATTCAGACTGAAACAAACACCGAATGACTTGTAGACAGAGTGATCGTGCTGGGTGACCCTGAGTCCCCTATATTGCCCTTCAGGTTTCCAACCTGTAAGGGACTTTATTTAGGATCAACAAATTGTTTTCGTTTGTGTCTTATTAATTTCTAGTTTAGTATTCATTCCATCATTCTACTGTTTGGGAAGTTTTTAATGTTTTTTTAAAATAGTTCCTCGAGTTGAAAGTTCAGTTCATTTATTATCATCAACCTTTTTTCGCTTTCTAAGGAACGCATGTCCACTATATTTTTTCCTTCGAGGCCTGCTTGGGCAGAAAACCCCAGATTTTGTGACACGGTGCTTCTGCCATTGTGCAGACATAAACAGTTTGTACATTCCATGCTATTATTTCCCCTCTAATTCGAGAGCTATTAAAATGTCTTTGTTAAGTTCTATTGAATTTCATCCTGGGAATATAGCCTACATAATAGCAGATTTGGGGAATTGATTAAGATTTCCTTAATGGCCTTGCACGCAGTTTTTCAAAATATTCCATTTGTGGTTCAAAGAACCATATAATCTTCATTAGCTGATCAGAAGGGTGTGTGTGTGTGTGTGTGAGAGAGAGAGAGAGAGGGAGAGAGAGAGAGATTAACTCAAGCTCATTTCTTGTTTGGGGCAAATCGTCTTTTTACTTACTTATTTCTCTGAGAATTTTGTCAGAATTGCCCAATAAAACATTAGGATTTGGTTTGTGGTACTTGTAACTCTATCAGGTTTCTGCTCTATGTATTTTGAAGCTATGCCTTAAGTGCAATAAAAAATGATCATTAGTTACCCAGTGGATTGTTCTTTTTTTCAATATGACATATCCACTTCTTTTATTATAAATGCTTTGCCCTTGACTTCTATTTCATCTGAATTTAATACTACCATCTATCTTTGTTTTATTAGCATTTTCATTCCTTCGATTTCATTTTCCCTGGATTGTTTACTTTAGGTGTGCTTCACATAAAGGGTATACAGCTGGAGTTTGTATTTTTATACAAGAGTCTTTTTTTTTAATTAATGAGTTTAACCCATTCACATCTATTGTGATGACTGATATTAGAACTGTTCATTCCTTTTTTTTGTTTTATGCATATGCTTTTAAATTTTCTTTCCCCTTTTTTCTTACATTTTGCTATACTGATTGAATTTTCTTTGTTAAATTATCTCACCTTTTAAAAATGTATAATTAAAGGGGAGCCTGGGTGGCTCGTCTGTTGGGTGTCTGACTCTTGATTTTGGCTCAGATTGTGGGATCAAGACCTGCATTGGGGTCTGCGAGGAATGTGGAGCCTCCTTAGGATTCTCTCTCTCCCTCCCTCTGCCCCTCTCCCCTGCTCGTGTTCTCTCTCTCTCTAAAATTAAAAACAATTTTTAAATGTATAATTAAAGTTTTATTTAAAAACCACTGTCAGTAGATAAGTTACTCCCACAAGAAATCAAACAACAGTTCTACTTCCCTTTGCTACATTGACCACTTCCCTCACACTTTTGTTCCATGAATAATGTATTTTGCTTGTCATTAAAATATAACACACATATACCAACATGCCCAAATATAAACATACAGTTCACTTAATTTTTCCAAGGAAAACTCACCCACACAAATACTACCCAGAGCAAGACACAGAATGTTATCATTATTCACAATGCCTTTGTGGTCTCCCAGCCAACTGCGCCTCCCGCAGGTAAGCATATCACCATAAATCAGTTTGTCCTGCTTCTGAACTTTGTAGGTTTGACATTGCAGTATCTATTCCTTTGATTCCTTTGTGTCTAATTCCTTTTGCTCATCATTATGCCTCTGGGATGCCGCTAGGGCGGTATAGCAATGGTGCTTTTCTTCTGCCATATAGTGTTCTATTCTATAACTATCTCGTAAGTTATCCATTCTAGTGTTGATGAACATGTATCGGTCCCAGTCAGTGGGTGTTACAAATAATGCTGCTAAGAACACTCTAGCACTTATCTTTTCAGTACAGATATCTGTGCGTTCCTCTTGCATTGTTAACCTTAAAAATAAAATTGGCAGGGATATTACCAGCAAAAATGGGCTTATTGGGAACAGCAGAGCATTCAAATCCGAGCAAGCGACAGCAGTCCAGAAAACAAAGGAGAGCAAGAAGGTTCCAGAGAGAAGGGTGGAGTTGGGAGGGGCTGTCATAAACCAAAGTCCATTGGCATAAACTGGGAGTTCAAAGCCGTGGCTTTTCATTGGCCGAATCTCTCATTGGCTGGGCTGTTGCTGAGGGAGGAGGAAACACTTCCACCT
>NW_027532747.1:667497-671985 GCF_008692635.1 Crocuta crocuta | reverse complement strand
GTACCTCTCGGTTGGGCGGGGCAGCAATTGACAACGAGTGGTAGACGTTGAGAGCTCCCCCTGCTGGTCTCCCGACTTCCTTTTAAACAAGGTTTCCTTTCAATAATTTTCACAGGAGACACACATGCCCAGGAAAACAACGGCTGGTGATCACAGGGGATGCATATATTTAGCATTTCAGGATACTGTCAGTTTTCCAAATAGTGCGCCCACATTGCTATTTAAAATTTCTTCCTTTAAACAGTGAACACTTAATCTTAAAAAGCAGCTTTTACTGTTTCATTTGATCATTTGTTTGATGCAATGTTTATTGTACTCCGTTTGTTTTGCATGTCTTCATTGTTCTTCTTGGTGGAATTCATTTTCCAGCATTTGGGAGGTTTTTTTGTTGTTTTTTTTTAGAGAGTATCTGTGGGTCTTAAATTGGCTTCTTGCATGCCTGAAAATGTCTTTATTTTGCCCTCACAATGAACGACAGCTTTACGATAGTTAGGCTTGCTATACAGTTGGAGGCTCTGGGTGATTTTCACTGAGGACTCTGAAGATGTTGTTCTCTTATTAGACTGATCTCTTGAAGGGCTTTGCCAGTCTCAGCACTCATCATTTCTTCAGTCTGGGGAGAATTTCCTCTATTATTTCTTAGAAAATTGCTTTCCTTGCATTCTCTACTCTCTCTTTCTAGAATTCTTATTTGATGCCTTTTGTAATTCTGCAGTCTATCTTCCATGTCCCTTAACTTTCATTTCATGTTATTTGTTTGTACTCCTCTGCCATGTTCTGGGATCATTCCTGTTAGGGTCTCTGGATTACTAGTCTGACCTATATTCATTCCAATTTTCAGGCCACCCTATTGAGCTTTTGTTTTCCCTAACTTAGCAATTGTATTTATAATGTCCATCTTTTAAACAAAGACGTATCTTTGAGCATTTCTCTGAAGCTATTATTACACTTATTCATACTTCCTTTCTTGCTTTCTCTATTCAGTCTGATTCCTCAGAGATATTCTCCACTGATTGAATTTGGTGACTATCTTTCATAGTGTTACTCTTTTTTCTTTTTAAAGTTTTATTTTTTAATGTTTTATTTATTTCTAGGGGGGAGAGAGAGAGAGAGACAGCGTGAGCAGGGGAGGGTCAGAGAGAGAGGGAGTCACAGACTGAAACAGGCTCCAGGCTCTGAGCACAGAGCCCGACGCGGGGCCCAAACCCACGAACCGCGAGATCATGACCTAAGCGAAAGTCGGACGCTTAACCGACTAAGCCACCCAGGCGCCCCTTTCATAGTGTTACTCTTTAGAGGATCTGGTTGAAAAGGCTTTCTCATAACTCATGCTCAAAGTCTCAAATCGTGTCACAGATTTACAAACAGATCTGAGCAGTTAGCAGCTCTGGTGCTAAAATGGAGATCGCAGGGCACCTGGGTGGCTCAGTCGGTTGAGCATCCAGCTTCAGCTCAGGTCATGATCTCACGGTTCGTGGGTTCGACCCCTGCATCGGGCTCTGTGCTGACAGCTAGCTCAGAGCCTGGAGCTGCTTCAGATTTTGTATCTCCCTCTCTCTCTGACCCTCCCCTGCTCATGCTCTCTCTCTCTCAGAAATAAATAAAACATTAAAACATTTTATAAAATGAAGATCGATTAGAGGTGTTCACTTCAGCTGTGCCTGGGAAGAAGAGTGGCGGCCTTCAAGTCCTACATACCTCTTCTCTTCCACTCTCCTTTCGCTTCTGTTTCCCAGGTGCCCTTTATCACTGCTCCCAAAGGGTGACTCATTGACCCTTCTGGACAGGTTGGTTGGGTGGGCCCCAACAGAGAATTAGCCGATGGGTCCTTGGAAGCCAAAGCTAGGTTGAGGTGTTCTCCCTGGGGAAAGAAAAAAGAGGAGGAGAGAGCCAGAAAGTGTGAAAAGTCCTCCAAAGTGCCACGAAAGTGAGACCAGTTGACTGAGCCAATATGCAGAAATGGCTGAAAAGGAAATATAGGCCTAGGTGAAGACTTGGCTCTGACACAGGTGAGTGTGGCCGGCAGGTAAGGACGTCTGCTCCAGATGGTCCCTGGGGATGGTACTGAGTGCTCGTGGCTGTCTTTGCTGGGCCACTGGGGCACTGAGTGTGCCCGGGCTGCGTCGGCCCAAAAGTTTTTGGCGGGGCAGACAAAATTCCAGCTCCAGCCCCCGGCAAGCAGGGCGCGTCCCAGCATCCCCCTCATTGACTCCTGAGTCTTCCTCTTTCTGCTTTTCCTAAGAATCAGGCTTGGTGTCTTCGGTTTCCCAGTGCCTGGGATAAATACAGGATAATCCCAAACTCACAGACTTGGTAAATGGAGAAAAGTCAAGATCTTCCTCCAAGCCCAACTTTGATATTTTTGCAACTTAGAATTTCAGTCGCGTGTGTGTCATAAACATCTTCTCTGCCAGGCCTCAGAAATTCACCCCCACTTCCTGACTGCTTGAGTTTTCTTCCCCGAGTCTATAGATATCCTTCATCACAACTTGACAAAGGAGAGGTGCTCGGAGGCCTGTTTTATAGGTTTTCTATTCTACAGGTTTGCTGCCCATTACTATCATCTGTCAGACTCATAAAGCAGAGGATGTACGCATCCTGTTGGTTGATTTTATTTAGACACTAATCCTTGCCGCCGTTGAAAAAGGAAGAAAGGCAAAGTCAGGGAGGGGCACACTCAGACCTCCTCTCAGGAGATTCTACCACGTGACAATTTAAGGACAGGATGCACAAATAATACTGCAAAGATAGACAGAGAAACAAAACCACCAGGATCCTGCAGATCATCAGTTACTGGTCTCCCAAATTGGATACCGGAACTTGCAGGAACCAGTCACATCTCCAATAACTCTTGCTCTGCCTCTTTAACCAGCAGACGACACCCCTACGGTTGAGGGGTAAGACATTCTTGGAGGTGAAATCGTTCCTGCGATCAGAGGAGCACTGATTCCCAGTCTGTGAGACGGTTCCCCGGGCCCTGGAAGGAGAAAGGAAAGAGCGGGACTCAGAAATGTCGTGATGAGCGATTCACCCCTCCCGTGCCGCCTACCCTGGGGACACAGCCTGCCCTGTCACCTCCCAGTCACGTTCCCCAAGGCAGCCATTCCAGTGACGTGGGGTCGCTGCCCTGAGCTCTTCACAGCTGGAAGCAGCTAAGGCGGCGGAAAGAATATGGCCAAGAATATCACCAAGAATATCATCAACCTCTTCCGTGCTTTTCCTCTGAACACTTTCTAGAACCAATGAGCATCTCTCCAGCTCCTACGTAAGGGAAGGACATAGGCCTATCTTGAGAGAGAGTCCGGTCCTGAAATGGAAGGAGGGGCTGAGACAAAAGAGATGATTGTGCAAACAGCACCCCCAAGCCCCCCGCCACGGGCTACCCAGGGTTGAACCTCCTGCCGTGTCCGTCATTCCCACCACTCGTGAGCGCCAGCTAAGCATCAGCACGTGCTCAGCACCGAAGACAGAAGGGTGAAAACACAGCACACTCCCCGCCCGCATGGAACTGCCAGTCGGGGTAGGAGACGGTGCCAGACATTAGTCAGAAAGCCACAGAAAGAGAGCCCTGCAAAGGATGGTCAGTGAAAGGGCTCTGGGAACGTGCGCTGCTGGGGGAGCGTGGCTAAGGCTGCTTGCAAAGGGGCAGAAAGAAGGGCTCTGGGGAGAGGGCCCGTCCCATGCTGGTGGCTTGTCCCCTGCTGTCGCCCGCAGCATCCCTCTCACTCTCCCGCCCCTCTCTATGACCTTACCCACCTCCCCCTGTGTCCCCGCCCTTCCTCCACCCCACTCTCCCTACATCCATCCCGCATCCAGACCTTCTCTGGACCTGTTAGTTTCCTTGTGTGTAGCACGGAAATAATCAAAGCAGCTTAGAGACTCAGAGGGCTGTTGGGAGGTTCCTTTTTTTCTAACATTTATTTATATTTTTTTAAGGTGTATTCATTGTTCTGAGACAGAAAGGGACAGAGTGTGAGGCGGGGAGGGGCGGGGAGAGAGAGGGAGACACCGCATCGGAAGCAGCTCCAGGCTCTGAGCGGTCAGCACCGAGCCCGACTCGAGGCTCGAACCCACGAACCGCGACATCATGACCTGAAGTCCGAGCCACCCAGGCGCCCTTGTGAGGTCTCAAGGCATCAGTACAAGCAGAGCGGTGCGTGCACTGTATTCACCGGTGCCTCCTTACAACCAGCCTCTGGAGTTTTTTGCTCTTCCCGACTGTCACCGTGCATGGCTGCCCAGGGTGGGGGTCTCAGGAGTTGACCCACGATTGTCCTTAGGGGCAGAGTGTGTCTCTCTTTCCAGCATCGCGTCCACACCAGGCGTCTCCGCCGCAACCTCTTCGGTGCGCCCTGTGCGCTCCCAGCCAGCCCGCTCAGCGCCCCCGGGTCGGGCTCCCTGCAGCGTTTGCGGGGCTCGCAGGACCCGGAGAGGCGCACCCGCTCCGCGCGGGGTCCCCGGGGAGGCCCTGTCCCTGCTCGCAGGTGA